>NC_053489.1:429578015-429838015 GCF_905171775.1 Rana temporaria | reverse complement strand
CTGACTCTCTGTCTGGACAGTGCTGATTGGCACTGTGCTGATCATATATACTCTCCCAAGAAAAAAAAAGTCTTTAGCAATACACACCAAACTGAGCATGTGCAGTTCTGTTCTATCAGCAGATAGATTGGGGACTGTGGAAGAAGGGGAGGAACAGGGAAGACAGGATCAAACAGCCTTTTTACATACAGAGGACTAACCCCTTAGGTTCCACAGTGAGTATAACGAGCATGGTTTATTTAATATACAGACTGATTTTACTGTTGTGGGTTTAGTAACACTTTTAGTGGCATGATCTCCAGATTACATCCAAACCAATAAACAGCTCTAATCAGAAACTACAGAAAGCATTATGTTAAGGTCAAGTAACCTAAACTAGTTACAAAAAACAAATAACAAGGTACATTCCATTTACATCCATAATCTTGATCTAGGGCATGCTCATTTTCGCTATTTCCTATTCATTCCCATGGCTGCTCTGTGCATATTGAGGGCATCCAGAGGAGTTTGGACCCATATATTTTTTAAATGTGTTTTTTTTTATGCAATATAGGTTACAAAAATCTAGAACGGTCATACCTCCCCATTAATAGTGGTTATCTCAGTTTGAATACAAGGATGCTGAAACTTAACATCTTGACCAATATCATCTTTCCAGGGCTCAAGAACAGGTGTGGGTGACTCTGAAAGGAAAAAGCTGTTATTTTTGCAACTGTTCATTCTAAATTCGATTTTTGATTTAAAAGGTATGTTGAAACTGAACCTACATAATAAATTGGGGAATTTATTAAAATTGAAATCTGGAGCAGCTGTTCAAGACAGCCAATCAGCTTCTATCTTTAGCTAAAATGACAGATAGAAGCTGATTGGGTGCCATACACAAGTGATCTAGATTATGGCTGCTCCAGTTTTGCTAAAATCCCCTCTGCGTATCCAGAATTTCAACTAATGCTACCATTGTGAGCAAGGATACTGAATGAAAAAAAAAAAAAATAGGATTTTTATTACAGCTTACCTGTAAAATCCTTATCTTGGAGTACATCACGGGACACAGAGCCTTAAGTATTTACTTAATGGGTAATAGGCCACCTTCAGGTGTGGACACTGGTAAACTCCAATTAGGGAAGTTTACTCCCTATATAACCCCTCCTCCTTCCAGGAGCACATCAGTTTTTGTAGCAAAGCAATATGTCTAAATCCCAAAAGAGAGGAGGGAACTCTGTGTCCCATGATGTACTCCAAGAAAAGGATTTTACAGGTAAGCTGTAATAAAAATCCTATTTTCTTTATCGTACATCATGGGACAGCCTTAAAGGGTTTGTAAATGTAATTTTTCCCCCCCTAAATAGCTTCCTTTACCTTAGTGCAGTCCTCCTTCACTTACCTCATCCTTCCATTTTGCTTTTAAATGTCCCTATTTATTCAGAGAAATCCTCACTTCCTGTTCTTCTGTCTGTAACTACACACAGTAATGCAAGGCTTTCTCCCTGGTGTGGAGAAAGCCTCTTGAGGGGGCGAGCAGGCAAGTCAGGACACTCTCTACTTTGCAGATAGAGAAAGGAGCTGTGTGTTAGTGGGCGTCCCGACACTCCTGCTCGCCCCCTCAGAAGGCTTTCTCCACACCAGGGAGAAAGGCTTGCATTACTTTGTGGAGTTACAGACAGAAGAACAGGAAGTGAGGATTTCTCAGAAGAAATAAGGACATTTAAAATCAAAAATGGAAGGATGAGGTAAGCGAAGGAGGACTGCACTAAGGTAAAGGAAGCTATTTAGGGATTTTTTTTTTACCTTTACAACCCCTTTAAGTATTTACTTAATGGGACGTCCCATAGCAATGCCACTTGAGGGGTGGGAGAAAAAACCCGCAGGGTACACCCAGACCTGAAGATCTATACTGTTGCTTGTAGCACACTGCGCCCAAAGGCAATATCCTCATACCTCCTTACATCCACCTGATAAAATGTTGTGAATGTATGCACTGAAGATCAAGTTGCAGCCTTACAGATCTGAGCCATGGAGGCCTGATGACGCACTGCCCAAGAAGCACTAAGCGACCTGGTAGAATGCGCCTTAAATCTTGCCCCTTAAATCATAAGTTTGAATTATCACTTGCCGAATCCACTTAGCGACAGTGGATTTCGACGCTGCCTGTCCCTTCTTAGGACCCTCCGGCAGAATAAATAAGACATCAGTCTTACGAATCTGAGCAGTTTTCTTTAAAGCGGTGGTTTACCCTCCTTCACATCATTAGACCATTACATTCGGCATCGTAGCGCGAGCTACGGTATGCCGGTCTTAAATTTTTAATCCCCGTACTCACTGTGCTATCGATGATTGAAGATTCTGACTCCCGCGGGGAATGGGCGTGCCTATGGAGAGGGAGGATGATTGACGGCCGGCTCTGGCACGTCACGCTCCCCGAAGACAGCCGGAGTAGGTCTCGGCTATTCACGGCGCCTGCGCACAGGCTATGCGCAGGCGCCGTGAATAGCCAAGCCTATTTCGGCTATTTCCGGAGAAGCGTGACGTGCCAGGGCCGGCCGTCAATCACCTTCTCTCACCATAGGAACGCCCATTCCCCGGATTCTTCAATCATCGATAGCACAGTGAGTACGGGGATAAAAAATGTAAGACCGGCATACCGTAGCTCGCGCTACGATGCCGAATGTAATGGTCTAATAAAAAACATTTTTTTTTTTTTTAACAGGGTGAACCCCCGCTTTAAATAGATTTTCACTGCTCTCACCACATCAAGACAATGTAGTGACCTTTCTTCCCTGGAACATGGTTTTGGAAAAAATGATGGCAGGACAATATTGATTCAGGTGAAAACCTGAAATTACTTTTGGCAAAAAGCCTGGACGAGGGGGTAGCACCACTCTGTCCTCATGAAAAATTAAATACGGCTCTTTACAAGAAAGAGCAGCCAACTCTGAAACCCTCCTTGCTGAGGATATAGCAACCAAAAATACCAACTTCCTTGTCAGCAAGACTAGAGGAATATGTTGTATCGGTTCAAATGGCTGTTTTTGTAACACAGACAAAACCAAGTTTAAGTCCCAAGGATTCAAGGGAGGTTTGACGGGCGGATTAAGCCGTGTTACCCCTTGTATAAAGCCTCGGACTAAAGAATGAGTAGCAAGTGGTCTTTGAAATAAGACCGATAAAGCTGAGACTTGGCCTTTGCCAGTACTTAAAGCGGAGTTCCAGCCACAATTTCACTTTTTAAATATAAATACCCCTGTAATACACAAGCTTAATGTATTTTAGTAAAGTTAGTCTGTAAACTAAGGTCCGTTTTGTTAGGTTGTTACAGCATTTAGACACTTTATGAAATAGAAATTGACTGGGGCCATCTTAAGTGTGGGCATCATGAAGCCAGACTGTATGACTTCCTGGATTTCAGCCTTGCAAATCTCGCACATGCTCAGTGCTGCACAAGCAGTGTCAGATCGGGTTTCACTACCTGTGCTGTCCAAGTCACATGATTTTTTGAGACTGGGGAGTGCACAGACTCCTGGAAAGTTACACCCACTACATTCCCAGGAGTCTGTGCAGGTTAGGAAGCATTAAGCACCTAGGTGCAGGAAGTGGGAAGATTAACTATTCTGCCTAGCAACAACACTTTGAAGGCATCTAAAAAAAAAAAAAAATAATTTTTCGTAAAGGACTAATGACATTTTTTTAAAACTACTGATGTAATGTTATATTTATGGGTGGAACTCCACTTTAAGGCCAACTTCATCGCTACCCCTAATTGTAGAAAGCAAGAATTCTGCCTAGGATATATATCCGAGGGTGCCAACCCTTGGATTCACACCAGGAAACATAAGCCTTCCAGACTCTTATAATATATAGTTCTGGAAGCTGGTTTTCTGGCATTGATCAGGGTGGAGATAACCAACGCGAAAAGCCCACGTTTTAGAATGCTGTTTAGCGGTATTAAGGAAGATTTCTCTAGGTTGAGAATCCAACCTAATGCTTTCAGATAGTTGGTTATAGTGCGTACGTTTTGCTCCAAACGAGTCACTGATTGATCTATAAGTAATAGCTCGTCTAGGTACGCTATGATATTATGCCCTGGGCCCTTAACCAGGCTAGAAGTGGGGCCAGCACTTTGATGAACACCCGAGGTGCTGTGGCTAGCCCGAAGGGCAGGGCTACAAACTGGAAATGCTGTTGTTCAATTCGAACCGCAGAAACTTTTGATGAGCAGGAAATACAGGGACATGCAGGTATGCTTCCCTGAAGTCGATTGACGCGAGAAGTTCTCCTCCTAGAAGGATGGAAACTACTGATCTTATTGTCTCCATGCGAAAGGAGCAGATCTTCAGGAATTTATTTAGCTTTCTGATCTACACACAACCGTTTTTCGGGTTGTAAAAAATGGCGTGTTTAATGGTCTAGAAAAAAGTTTTTTTCAACCCGATCGTTAAAACGGCCTTGCCTACACACGATCGTGAAAAAAAAAAATGCTCTAGCAAAGCACGGTGACGTACAACACATACGACGGCACTATAAAGGGGAAGCTCCATTCGGATGGCGCCACCATTGGGGCTGCTTTTGCTGATTTCGTGTTAGTAAAAGACGATTTGCGCTTTTCAGTCTGTTACAGCGTGATGAATGTGCTTACTCCATTACGAACGCTAGTTTTACCAGAACGAGCGCTCCCGTCTCATAACTTGCTTCTGAGCATGCACGTTTTTTTTCACGTCGTTAAAGCCCACACACGACTATTTTTTACGACGTTAAAAACTTTGTGAAAAATTAGAGCATGTTCTAAATTTTTAATGCCCATTTTTTACATTGTGAAAAATGCTCTGGAGCCCACACACGATCGTTTTTAATGACATTAAAAAAAAACATAATTTTTTACAACCCGAAAAACAGTCGTGTGTACGCGGCATCAGATCTAGAATGGGTCCAACGTCTCCATTTGGTTTTGGTACCATGAAAAGATTTGAATAAAGCCCAAGACCTTGCTCCTTTGTGGGGATCTGTATGATCACCCCTTGAGATATTAATCGATATAGTGCAGGGGTCTCCAAACTGCGACCCGAGGGCCGGATGTGGCCCTTTGCGAGCCTTCATCCAGCCCTTAGGGCAGTATTGCTCCCAACGATGAGGCACTATTCCTCAGAATAACACCAACAATGGGGCACCATTTCTTCCACTAATAGCAATGATGGAGCACTATTCCTCCTCCTACTGCCCACCAGCACTGGGGCCGTGTTTATTCTCACTGATGCTTGGCCCTTGGGGCATTTTCTACCCCCACTGGTCAGAATACGGCCCCCCTGAAGTCTGACAGACAATAAACTGGCCCTTTGCTTGAAAAGTATGGAGGCCCCAGGTCAAGTGCCTGAAACAGAGATTGTCTTTTCTCTGGATCTTTGGGCACGCTTGATCTTAGGAAACGAGACAGTGGAAAGTTCCGGAATTCCAGCTTGTATCCCAGCGTTACCAAGGAGATGACCCATGTGTCCTGAATTTCCTTTTTCCAGACTTCTGAAAAGTGCAGAAGTCTTCCCCCCACCTTGGTAAGGGGGGTTGCCTCTTCACGATGAGGCTTTAGGATTCTGTTTTGCAGATTTCCTACCCCAGGGCTTCTTTTGAGCCTGGGTCTGACCCTGAGGTCTTTCTCTAGAGTCTGATGACGGAGGCCGTCACCACTGCTTAGAGGCGGAAGCCCTTGGCGTCGGGGAAAGAGCCCGTTTAAATGCAGGGCATTTGTATTTTCTTTTGACGGGTAAAAGAGTGCTTTTGCCACTAGAAATTGTCTTGATATATTTATCCAAGTATTCTCGGAAAAGTCACTCCCCATGAAAGGGGAACCCAGTTAGGAGGTTATTACATGGTGTCTCAGCTGACCAATTTTTTTAGCCACAGGATCCTGCGCATATGTACAAGCATAAGGCGGTATTGCCTGGTGAATAGAATCTTTAACCACTTGGTAACCGCCCTATAGACAATATACGTCTACAGGGCGGGTGGTTAACTCTAGGAGGGTGTCAATGTACGTCCTCCCAGAGTCCGTCTCCCGCGCGTCCCCTGGGACGCGCACACGGGAACATCCGTGACCGCCGGGTCCAGAGGACCCGGCCGATCACGAATCGCGGTAAACGGCCGCTGATAGCGGCCGTTTACCATGTGATCGCTCCGTCCAATGACGGAGCGATCACATGTAAACAAACCGGCGTCTTTGGATGACGCCGGTTCCTCCCTCCTCTCTCTGTACCGAGCGGTACAGTGTGAGAGGGGGGAGCGCGGGTGTCAGCAGCGCTGTGGATGGATCTGTGACTATTGCAGTCACAGATCCATCCATCCCTGCTCAGCCATCCCTGAAACCCCCTGCAATACCCCCCCCTACAATACTCTGCAATACTCTGCATACCCCCTACAATACTCTGCAATACTCTGCATACCCCCTACAATACTCTGCAATACTCTGCATGCCCCCCTGCGCAATACTCTGCATACCCCCCCTGCGCAATACTCTGCATACCCCCCCCCTGCGCAATACTCTGCATACCCCCCCTGCGCAATACTCTGCATATCCCCCTGCGCAATACTCTGCATACCCCCCCTGCGCAATACTCTGCATACCCCCCCTGCGCAATACTCTGCATTGCTCCCCGGCAATACTCTGCAATACCCCTGCACAATTACTCTGCGCAATTACTCTGCAATACCTCTGCGCAATTACTCTGCAATACCTCTGCGCAATTACTCTGCAATACCCCCGCACCAATACTCTGCAATACCCCCGCACCAATACTCTGCAATACCCCCGCACCAATACTCTGCAATACCCCCGCACCAATACTCTGCAATACCCCCGCACCAATACTCTGCAATACCCCCGCACCAATACTCTGCAATACCCCCGCACCAATACTCTGCAATACCCCCGCACCAATACTCTGCAATACCCCCGCACCAATACTCGGCAATACCCCCGCACCAATACTCGGCAATACCCCCGCACCAATACTCGGCAATACCCCCGCACCAATACTCGGCAATACCCCCGCACCAATACTCGGCAATACCCCCGCACCAATACTCGGCAATACCCCCGCACCAATACTCGGCAATACCCCCGCACCAATACTCGGCAATTCCCCAACACCAATACTCTGCAATTCCCCAACACCAATACTCTGCAATTCCCCAACACCAATACTCTGCAATTCCCCAACACCAATACTCTGCAATTCCCCAACACCAATACTCTGCAATACCCCAACACCAATACTCTGCAATACCCCAACACCAATACTCTGCAATACCCCAACACCAATACTCTGCAATACCCCAACACCAATACTCTGCAATACCCCAACACCAATACTCTGCAATACCCCAACACCAATACTCTGCAATACCCCAACACCAATACTCTGCAATACCCCGGCTAATACTCTGCAGTACCCAGAAAATACTCTGGGAAAAAAATGCGTTTTAACCACTTCCCGCCCGCCGGCCGTCATGACGTCCTTGACTTTGTGCAGGGATATCTGAATGATGCCTGCAGCTACAGACATCATTCAGATATCATTTTTTTCAGCCGGCGATTCCCTACACCGTAAGAACAATCATGTCGGCTGTTCCGCCTCTTGATCGTTCTTACGGGAGGCGAAAGGGGACGTCTCCCCTCCCTTCTCCCTCTGGTGCCTCTTCTGACTCACCGCTACGATCGAAACCAGGATCGTTTTATTTTTTTTAATTTTTTTCAGGCTTCCCAGCCTAGAGGTGAGATGTGGGGTCTTATTGACCCCACATCTCACTGTAAAGAGGACCTGTCATGCTATATTCCTATTACAAGGGATGTTTACATTCCTTGTAATAGGAATAAAAGTGATCAAAACATTTATTTTTGGGGAAAAACGTATCAAACTAAAATAAATAAAGTGAAATGAACAATAAAAATATTTTTTTTTTTTAAAGCGCCCCTGTTCCTGCGTGCTCGTATACAGAAGCGACCGCACACGTAAGTCCCGCCCACATATGAAAACGGTGTTCAAACCACACATGTGAGGTATCGCTGCGAACGTTGGAGCAAGAGCAATACTTTTGGCCCTAGAGCTCTTCTCCAACTAAAAAGATGTAACCAGTAAAAATATTTAAAGCGTCGCCTATGGGGATTTTTAAGTAGCGAAGTTTGGCGCCATTCCACAAGCGTGTGCAATATTGAAGGGTGACATGTTGGGTATCTATTGACTCGGCGTAACTTCATCTTTCATATTATGCAAAAACATTGGGCTAACTTTAATGTTTTTTTTTTTTTAAAAGCACAAAACCGTTTTATTTCCAAAAAAACGCATTCGAACAATTGCTGCGAAAATAACGTGCGCGATAAAAAGTTGCAACGACCGCCATTGTATTCTCTAGGGTTTTTGCTAAAAAAGCATATATAATGTTTTGGGGTTCTATGCAATTTTCTAGCAAATAAATGATGATTTTTCCATGTAGGAGAGAAATGTCAGAATTGGTCTCGGTGCTCCAGAACGCCTGATGGTGCTCCCTGCATGTCGGGCCTCTGTATGTGGCCACGCTGTGTAAAAGTCTCACACATTTGGTATCGGCATACTCGGGAGGAATAGCAGAATGTGTTTTGGGGTGTAATTAGTGTTATGCATATGCTGTGTGTGAGAAATAACCGGCGAATATGAACATTTTGTGAAAAAAAAAAAAAAAAAAATCTTGATTTTGCAAAGAATTGTGGGAAAAAATTACAACTTCTAAAAACTCACCATGCCTCTTTCTAAATACCTTGGAATGTCTTCTTTTCAAAAAGGGGTCATTTGGGGGGTATTTGTACTTTTCTGGCATGTTAGGGTCTCAAGAAATGAGAGAGGCTGTCAGTACATCAGATGTGATCAAATTGATCAATTTTCAGTAATTGGTACCATAGCTTGTAGACCCTATAACTTTTACCCAGACTAAATAATAACCCAATTTTTTTTTTTTTTTTTTTACCAAAGATATGTAGCAGTATACATTTTAGGCCAAATTTATGAAGAAAAATTCATTTTTTGCAAAATTTTATAATAGAAATGAAAAAAAATTCATTTTTTTACAAAATTTTTGTTCTTTTTTCATTATTAGCGGAAAAAATAAAAACCGCAGAGGTGATCAAATACCACCAAAAGAAAGCTCTATTTGTGGGAAAAAAAGGACAAAAATTTCATTTGGTTACAGTGTTGTATGACTGAGTTATTGTCATTCAAAATGTGAGAGCACCGAAAGCTGAAAATTGGTCTGGTTATTAAGGGTGTTTAAGTGCCCAGTTGTCAAGTGGTTAATGGCATCTATGGCAAAACATAATGTCTTTGGTAGTTCAGCCAAATCCCGAGCTTGTTGTGTAGGGAGTTCTCTAAGGGCCAATTTAAAATTGGTCCTTTAGGGATTGGGAGACACCTATTGCGGCGACTGCGGGCTGAGTGACGGTACCTGCTATGGAAACGGCAGATTTTAGCAGGGATTCCAACTTCTTATTTGTTGGATCCTTAAGCATATGTGCATTGTCTACAAGATAAGTTAAGTTATTCTTCACATTGGAAATCTCAGCGTCAATTGCTGGTACTTTCCATCTTTTGGAGAATTTTTTCTCCAGAAGATAGCGAGTTGTAAAACTCTTAGGAGGGAGAAAGTACTTATCCGGATGATCCCATTCCAGAAATATAAGCTGTTCTAGCAATGTATGTGCTGGAAACGCATGCAAAGCATGGGAAGGTTTTAAAGAACCTAAGGAAGAGGCTGGGTTTTCATGAGTCTATGTTAGAGGCAGCATGAAGGTTAAACAAACTATTTCTGTAAGAGATTGTATCAGCAATTTACAGTTTGGGAAGCTGAAAAAGGTTCATCTTCCGTTGTCTCCTCTATTGAGGAATTATCGGTTTGTTTTTCTTCCTGATCGATTGAGGGTAACACCTCATCGTGAGTCCACTGTTCCCTAGCAAAGCTGGAGTGGGGGAAGGGGACCTAGTACGTTTCTTATCCATCTGAATAGAGGATGCGATTAAAGCCGCTAATGACAGCGTGGAAATACAGCTTGAGATCCCAATGTCTGGGGGTGAAATTTTTGCTTTCTTGGTTTATGAGGTGTCTTTTTTGGCAGGCATAGTCCCAAGTACAAAAGGCTTGGAGGCGCTATACAATTTGCACTAAATCGCTGAAATAGTCATGACCTATATCAAGTCGCTATACAATTCAGCCTAGTGCTAGAAAAAGAGTGTCCTTCCTGAATCAGGAATGCCAGTGCAACCCATACATGTCCCACAGCTTGTGTATCCCTCCTGTGTTTCCTCCTCAGCAGCAAAGGAGAGACTGACACAGCTTTCCTTTTGTTTGTTTGCAGCCTGCGTGTGCCTCGTGGATGGTTTTGCGGCACTGCGTTTAGGCCCCGCCCCCTTCGGGGGAAAAACCGCGGGAGCAGAGACTGTAGTAAGGCACAGAGAAAAAACAAACAAACAGCCAGTCAATCATAGCAGCGGTACATAGCAGGACCTCCATGTCCCCCACCGCGAGGGGGGGTATGTAAGAGGGTGCATCGCTGCTGTCCCCTTGACCCACTGGTCCCATCAGAGGGAGAGAAAAAAATTATTTTTTAAAGGATATTTTTACCTTGTAAAAATCTCCTCTCCACCTGCTGTACAAGCCATGCACGGACTGAGCTCTAGTGAAGACGACAGAGTATGGTAAGTGCATAGACTCCCTCTAGTGGAGATTTTAAGGCATGACAATCTTTTTTCCTTAAGGGAAGAAATACATAGTAATTTAAAAATATCCAAGTCTCTTCCTTACCTTATCGTCGCTGCAGGATTTTACTGAAATAACAGAAAAAATTCCAGTTTTCACCCATCACCGCGGGCTGTGTTTAGCCAAACCTTCAAGGACGGGGTCCCTGAAACAGGGTTCCACTGCCTTGGGCCATGTATAGCACCCCCTCAGGAGTTTTAGGTCATTTTACAAAGACTTAAACCCTGGATTTCTGGTGTCCAGTCCTACAAAGAGAGGCATTACAGGCAAAACCTTGTATCCAAAGCACAAGGTTTTGCCTGTAATGCCTCTCTTTGTAGGCAAAACCTTGTGCTTCGGATACGAGGTCCCAGGTACCATCATTTTAGGCCTCAGTGGCAATGTGGTTGGATCTGGCTTCTTTTTATGGAGGAATTTAAATACAGCATGGATCCCTCCTGGAGCTCTTCAGAGCACTTCTTCACTCGTGACCAACACCTTTAGACACTGGCGAAAAAACTGATGTGCTCCTGGAAGGAGGAGGGGTTATATAGGGAGTAAACTTCCTTAATTAGGGTTTACCAGTGTCAACACCTGAAGGTGGCCTATTACCCATTAAGTAAATACTTAAGGTTCTGTGTCCCATGATGTACGATAAAGAAATGAATACTGTACTCTAAATAACATTTACTTCAGTTACTGTATGTACTCCTTAAAAATAATGTAGTGTTAAACAACACAGACCTAGCATAAATACCTGAATCTAACTTGGCATGAAGCTCTTGTAATCCACTACGAAGCAAAATCAGCAGAGGGAGAGACAGCACTTTGAGCTACTCGGGACACTTTTGCCTAAAGGCCAACTCCTTCTTTTACACCAGGTTACATGTGACATTTGCATTTAGTGTCACATGTGCACAACCCCTACCACAGCAGACGTAATTCTCAATGGAACACAAATACGATAATCATTCACTCTTCCTTAGCTCTCTAACTGAATGCCCATACATACACACATACACTAAAATAATATTTCTGAAGATATCATATTTGAAAGACATTGCTTGTGGATATACATATACTCTAAATGCGAAGTTTAATGGAGCCTCAGTTAAAAAAAAAAATAGAATGCAAAAACCATCCTGATGGTTTATCTTATACTTTAAATTCTTATTACAGACATTCAGCAAGGACACTAACTGAACTAGTAGCAGCAACTCAGTTTGTAAACAAATCAGTATGAATATATAACTTCAAGAAACATTCTTGCATAAAAAAACATGTATCTGTCACCCAGATGCTAAATTAACAGTGCAACATGAATATCTAGTGAATAAATACTTTAACACCCCATTTAAAATATACTCACCCCAGCAGTACTTCCAGACTTGGCCATCTGCAGTTTGGAAGGCACATGTCTTTGTTTTTCTACTATAGCACATAGTGATAACACGTCCATTAACTATCCCATCTTGCCTATATGCAGGAACATAATAATGAAAATATTTTTTAGCACAGCTACTAAAATATTGTTTCAAGAGATAAATGACATCCAAGTGTGCATTTGCACATCCAAGCATTAAAAATTACATCCAAGCATTAAACACTGAATTACATGTTCAGGAATTTTTTTTTTTTAATAAAAAATAAAAACTTAGTAAAAATTATTATGGTTATTTATGGTTACTTTAATTCTGCACTTGTGAAAAAGTGGTTCTGACAGAATACTTTCAATGGACATTTTTCATTATGACACAACTATCAAACCCAAAAAGCTGATGATCTGTCTGCGATCAGCATAAATCTCTTCTGACAAGATTTCATGACACCAAGAGAAAAAAGATGACAGGGGAGGAAGCTGTAGTTGATTGACAGCCTCAGCTTTGTTCCTGTGAGCTGTGGGAAGGGGTGTCTCTTCCCTCCAGTTAGCTCTCAAAGCTCCCCCCACTGAGCCCTGCAGAATGTAACTTCAGCCCTCTGCACCCTTTTTTCTGACATTTCAGACAAGCCTTATGAACTTCAGACTCTGACCGGAACAGAGCCAACTTAGCCCAGTCACTTTACTGGGTATATGTGAGGGTTTACCATAATTTTAAATGTCTGCCTACAGAGCTTTAACACAATACTTAAAGTGTTACTAAACCCACAACAGTAAAATCAGTCTGTATATGCAGTAAAGCATGCTTGTTATACTCACTGTGGAACCTAAAGGGTTAATCCTCTGCACTGTGTAAAAAGACTGTTTGATCCTGGCTTCTCTGATCCTCCCCTCCCTTCCACTGACCCCTGAGATAACACAGAGCCTATGGAGTCAGGCTGCACATGCTCAGTTTGGTATGTATTGCTAGAGAGGGTTTTTTTTTTTCTTCCTGTGACCGTGCATGTCTCATAGGCCAGTCAAAAAAACTCTTCCTACAAGCTTTAACCAGTGCTTGACTGGACACTGATAGAAGTCGCAAGACTGCTCCAACTGCTAATGAGAAAAGGTATTTAGCAGTTTATATTTACTAAAACAATTGCATTTCCATGTTCTGTGTATTGTGGGAGACCAGCTATAGTGAATGCAAGATCCTGGGCTTAGTAACACTTTAGGATTAAAAAAATGTAAATAACCACTCAAACTACAGGGCTGGCATATATTATTAACTGCCAGTTATAAAGATAATTGACTGCTTGTCCACCAAAGGGGTTTGTCTCTAGTGTTTGTCATTTCAAGTTCAACAATACTCACTCAGTCATATATTATGACAATGAAAAGGGCTGAACCGTCGTCGTTTATCTGTGTCCATTCCCAAACTAGAATTGTAGCCAAACTGTGAAAGCAAGACCGCAAAAAGAAAGCCATACTGCTTACCTGGGATTAATTATTTGTCCATTCTCCGATGGTACATTAACGTGGTAAATTGTTGACTGAGAGGAAGTCTTCCCTTGGCTGATAAGCAAGAAAGTGTCATCCTGCACCCACGTCAAATGGTGGAAAAAAAGAGGCTGCATGTTTTCTGCTGGGACATGTAACCTGTACACAATATATAAATACAATTCTGTTAAAATCAGTTTTAGTTTTAAAGGTAATGCGATTTATGGATATTGATTAGGATTCTGTATATTGATTAATGAATAGGAGCAGATACATAATGTGATAGAATCTTGTTTAAAATATATTTTTTTTGTATTTAAGAAAAAGACTAATAAAAACAAATTGAAAACAAAATCAGTTTTATGGTTAACGCCGCTATACTTTTTTTATTTTTTTTAACCTTACTCAAAATATCTTACATCCCAACTTTCCTACAGTTGCCAAAAGTTAAACAGGGATTTTACAAGGGTACAGACATTCGAAATCTGACAAGACATCTAACACTTCTCTGCCAGAAATAGATGAAGAAAACATACAATATTAGGGACAATGCCCCGAGCACCACTGCCGACAGTAGCGACATCGGCAGCTCGTCTGGAGGGTTGCGGACAAGCCAGGACACCTCTGAAAGGATGCAGAGTTTAGTACACAAAAACGCAAACAAACTGCCAATGCAATAAGCAAATTAAGTGGCATAGTGTAATATTATGTCATCTTGCGAATCAGCCAATAGGGGCGTGCGCGCGCCCCCCCCGGTCCCGACACATGTGCCCCGGCGGGCACGATCACCGCCGGGCACCCACGATCGCTCGTTACAGAGCGAGAACCGGGAGCTGTGTGTGTAAACACACAGCTCCCAGTCTTGTCAGGGGGAGAAATGCCCGATTGTCTATTCCAGGGGTCTCCAAACTTTTCAAACAAAGGGCCACTTTATTGCCCTTCAGACTTTAGGAGGGCCGGACTTTGGCCAGCAGGGGGAGAAAATTGTCACAGGCCCAGCATCAGTGAGAACAAATATGGCCTCAGGGTTGGTGGGCAATAGGAGGAGGAGTATTCCCCCTATTAGTAGGAGGAATAGTATCCCATCATTGGTATCGGTGGACAATATAGTGCCCCATTGTTGGTGTCAGTGGGAGGAATAGTGCCTCATATCAGTGGTAGGAATTGTACCCTAAGGGCCGGATAACAGCAAGCAAAGGGCCACATCTGGCCCTCGGGCCGCAGTTTGGAGACCCCTGGTCTATTCATACAATGTATGAACAGCGATCAGTCATTTCTCCAAGTCAGTCCCACCCCCTTCAGTTGGAACACACCCAGGGAACATACTTAACCCCTTCCTCGCCCCCTAGTGTTAACCCCTTCCCTGCCAGTATTTTTATAGTAATCAATTAATTGATCGCTAAAAAAATGCCAATGGTCCCAAAAATGTGTCAAAAGTGTCCGAAGTGTCCGCCATAAGGTCGCAATACCGATAAGAAAAAAAAAATCGCTGATCGCCGCCATTACTAGTAAAAAAAAAAAAATAATTAATAAAAATGCCATACAACTATGCCCTATTTTGTAGACGCTATAACTTTTGCGCAAACCAATCAAACGCTTTTTTTTACGAAAAATATGTAGAAGAATATGTATCGGCCTAAACTGAGGAAAAAAATAGTTTTTTACATATTTTTGGGGATATTTATTACAGCAAAAGTATTTTTTTTTCAAAATTGTCGCTCTATTTTTGTTTATAGCGCAAAAAAATAAAAACCGCAGAGGTGATCAAATACCACCAAAAGAAAGTTCTATTTGTGGGGGAAAAAATACACCAATTTTGTTGCCATGTCGCACGACCGCGCATTTGTCAGTTAAAGCGACGCAGTGCCGAATCGCAAAAAGGGGCCTGGTCATTGAGCAGCAATATGGTCCGGGGCTGAAGTTGTTAAGGGCAATTTGCCTACAGGCCACAAACAGCAGTGGTCCGAACTGGTGACTTAAGCGTGGCTTGGGGTAGCGCCACAATAGGTGTATCGGAGACCCCAAATGACCACATTTTAGACGTGCCGGGTCAGATCTATATGTACAAACCTAAGGAAAACATTAATGTCATTTTAATTAGTACTATATATATATTATACCCTCCCAACACTATTCCAATAAAGAAATGGATTAAAGGCATGTTGGAGTTAATCACAATAAGGAATGTTGTTGACTCCAAACAAAAATTAGCACATAGATGAAATCGCAGGAAGTCACAAGGCACCAAAACCTACCTGAACTCCTTTTCTAGGATTGGAGTCTTTGTAGATGCTTTGAATCCATTTCCTCCTGCTATTTTTACAATAGATTCCTTAACAGCATCAATTCCTATAAATGAATGGAAATTAATTATAACACTTATTGAACTTAAAGTATAAATTTTTTTTTTAGTATTGCATAGAGTAGAGAGGATTTAGAACACTTTTCAGTTAGTTTGTATTGCTGTCTGTGCCCCTGTTAGGGAGATTTTGTTTTGTTTCTCTTTTTGTCCCATTCACCATCAAAGATGAAAGTAAAATAAAATCTCACATTTAGGGTTGTCCCCACAAAAATAATTGAGGGGAAGTTTTCCAATGGGGACAAGTTCTGGCGATTTGGGGGTCCCAAAGTAATGTCCTTAATTTTCAGGTATTTCCTCTCACTTCCTGTTTGGCTATGGGATAGGAAGTGAGAGGAATCTCTACAATGAAACACAGAAATTTTAACGGGGTTCCAAAAAAAAAAAAAAAAAGGCTTTGCCTGTAGTTCGACTTAAAAAGCAAACCTAGAAGAGAAAAAGCTAATAACAGTTCATAAAGCAAGAAAAATGTTAGGGAAAATATAATAGTCGAGGTGAAAGGAAGGGAACGAGAAATACAGTGCATGGTGAAAGCTCCATTTAAGGATAGTTATATTACTGCATAAATACAGTTAGTATTACCAACCCACCATATCTGAAGATGTAAACTGTATTACTATTGTCAAGTACCGCCAGGTCACTACTCTTCTCAGGATCCATGTGGAAGGCAACCTCATTCACTGAACAGGGGAACTGCATGTGAAATGTGTACATTGGAGGAGGGACCACAGACTGGACAAAAGAGGTCACCAGGACTTTATCTGCACAAAAATTAAAATGTTATTTATTTTTTACTGCATAACAATTAAGTCTTGGCATACAAAATACAAGTGCCAATTTATATAATAAATATGTCTCATTGCTCCTGTCTGGCAATATGGCAAAGATAATAAACATCACGTATTTCTGTACATTTAGAAAAAAAAAAAAAGCTTTTGCAAAGTGAATATATTCATGAGTAAAAAAGAATGGGAAAAGAACACTACAATACAAATGTGGAAAAGGATTCTTTTCTTTAAAGGGGTTATAAAGGTTTTACACATTTACAGTGATATGCAGGATACCATGCTACTACCTTATTTATCTTGACAATTGCAGACGCCGTTTTGGAGCGTTGTTGGGGTTTCCAGCTATCTTAATATCTACGCATCTTACGGCCAAGTGGATTTGGCTTCCACTGGCCATTGCGCTGCTCGCCCCTGCCGTCTATGCCGCCGGGTTCCTTTGGATTGCGTTATATTTAATCAGTGACAGAATTGGTGAGCACACAACTACCATGGCTCTTTAATATTATTATTTTTTGATATCATAATGTATGTATTTCTTGTATGTGTACTAATGGCATATTTTTGTCATACACAGACCACTATATCCCAAAAGGCTAAAGTTGCAAGGCCCTGACGAAGCACGAGAGTGAGAAACTAGTTGGCATTCTGCACATAATATTTATCGCCGTTTTGTAAATACTGTGGTCTATTTTCATGCATTACATGTTTTTATGAATTATTTATATACATATTAAACTCTTTTGTAAAAATCACAAACCTCACTGTTTGGTGTGTTCACCCTATTACTACAATTAACACCTCACAATTAAAAACCCTATATTTGAAGAGGGATTACCCTCTACCATATATGTTCTCTGTTTTTTTTTTGTTTCCTTTAAAAGGGATTGTGAGTTCTTGTTAATTGACTTGGAAAACCATTCTCCCCACCTCCACCTTGTTTCCTTTTATGGGTTGTAAAGGTTTGTTTTTTTATTTTCTAAATAGGTTTCTTTTAAGTTAGTGCATTGTTGGTTCACTTACCTTTTCTTTCGATTTCCCTTCTAAATGTTTTTTTTCCTTTGTCTGAATTTCTCACTTCCTGTTTCTCCTCAGTAAGCTTGCCCCCATCATCCAAGCTTTTCTAGCTGGGGGTTAGTCAGCCAGAACCGCTTACTGAGGAGGAACAGGAAGTGATAAATTCAGACAAAAAAAAAATTTTTAGAAGGGAAATCAAAGGAAACGGTAAGTGAACCAACAATGCACTAACTTAAAGGACCCTATTTAGAAAATAAAAAACAAACCTTTACAACCCCTTTAAAGGGTCACTAAAGGAAACATTTTTTTTTGCTGAAATGACTGTTTACAGGGTATAGACATAAAAGTTAACCGATTCCTTTTAAAAATGATTAAAAATTGAATTTAATCTATCATATAATGTGCCTCTAGTTTCACGTTCGGTTTTAAAGGTACATACATGAAGTTCCGGGTGAGAGGTGAGTCGGGAAGGCTCACAGAACAAAAACAACAAATCCAGGGCAGTGTTTTGTTTTTAAAATGAATCGGATTGGTTCTGAGGAGTTTTAGACACACAGTAATGACATCTTAGACCACCGTGAAAATCTCCCAGTACGATGGTTGTAAGGAAACAGGCAACCAGAAAGTGTGGAGATCACAGCAGAATTACAGCTACTTTAAAGTAAAATGAAGAATGAGGACATGAAACCAGTACTGCAGTAAGGTAAAGGAAGCTATATAGCTAAAAAAAAAAATTCCTTTAGTGACCCTTTAAATATGGCAGTGCAAAAAAGCAATGATAATATGGAAATTAAAGAAACATATAGCACACGAATTGGATAACTTCTAACTCCATGCAAATGCATAACAGTATTTTATATAGTATTTGCTGTTTCAGTTCGGTCTGTGTGCTTGTTTTGACAGACAGAGCACAAAAACATGAATAGAATTTAGGAGCTCATTGCATTTTTTCTTTCAGCCTGCCAAGTGAACCTAAATCCACAATGGCTTTTTCTTCTCTCTACTTAAAAGAGGAGTTTCACCTAAAAATGGAACTTCCTCTTAACCCACTCCTCGCCCCCTTACATGCCACATTCGGCATGTAATTTTTTGGGGGGGGAGTGGGGGCTTCAGGAGAAGGGGACTTCCTGTCCCACTTCCTCCTTCCGCCGAGGGGCTGGAAAGGCGATTAGCTTAATCGCCTTTTCACAGCCCCTCCCTGTAGGCGAACGCCTGTCCAATCGGACGGCGCCGCTCGCGCATGCGCAGTGGGTGCCCGGCCGTGAAGCCGAAAGCTGTCACTGCTGGGTGCCCACACTAAGAATGAAGGGGGGGCAAGGAGCGGAGACCCGGCCGGCGCGTCGCTGGAGCCGTGGAGCAGGTAAGTGTCAGTTTATTAAAAGCCATCAGCTACACTTTTTGTAGCTGCTAACTTTTAATAAAACTTAAAAAATGGGTGGAAAACCCCTTTAAATTTCTTACATAAAGCCAAAAAAGGATTGCTGCTTTCTTTGCATTTTACACTTGCATTAGAGTGGGATAACAATGTTACAGGGGAAATGCCTATCCGCACTGCCACTAGTGCACCACAAGCCTGTAGTTTATCAATCGGAATTTGGCTACACCCAGCCCTGTCCACTGTTTTCTGGATTGACAGCACTGCCTCTACTGCTGAAACCTTCCAACTGTGAACTGCAGTATGTGAGAGGGGGAGAACACGAGATACAAATAAATTTGGCTCAACATTTTTTTCACATCCAGAACGTACATATTTTTTGATTAAAAAGCCTAGGACTGCATTTAACAAAGTAGTAATAAAAATGGCAACAATCTTACCGCCATCAATAACAGTAACATCAGCCTGACTTCCTGGGCTCTGCCCACTGCTGCGGTCTGTGCTCCAACACCAGTCATACTGGAAGTACTGCCATCCAACGCACACCACGTGTAGCCTGTATGAGATCTCAGGATCCCAAGCCACAGATACAACTTTATTGTCATCATTATTCCCAAAATTTAAATTTTGTTTGAGATACCAATGATAATTTCCAACAACCCACAGCTGAACTGAAAAAAAAACAGAAGGAAAAACATTCAAAGTCATTACCATGTGCTGCCTTTAAATAAAAAAATTAGATATTAAATGAGAAAAATGTACTGCTGTGCTTACTCTTGTAGTGACTGGGGAATCGTGTTTATTTGTAAAAGAAATTTCACATATATACAGTTACGTGTGTACACACTGAGCAATTAAAAAAGTTTGAATGCTTATGTAAAATAAAATGAACCCAAAACTAGTGGAACTACAATGCCTTAAAAAAGTATTCATACCCCTTGACATTTTCCACATTTTGTCATGTTACAACCAAAAACGTAAATGTATTTTATGTGACAGACCAACACAAAGTGGCACATAATTGTGACGAGGAAGGAAAATGATAAACTGATTTCCACATTTTTTACAAATAAATATGTGTCCCATGGAGATTTACCTTGACTTCCTGTCCCATAGCCAAAAAGGAAATCCCTGCAAATTAAGGGAATTCCTTAACTCCAGGTCACCAGAACTAGTGTACCCCCATAGGAAGATTTCCCTATTATTTCTTTTCTAGGGACAACCCACAATTTGGGATTTTCTTCTATTTTCACTTTCAATGATAATGGTAAACAGGACAGACAGAGTGAGTGAATCTTCCTTTCCACACAGACAGGAATAAAAACTGACAAGTATTCCAATCCCTCTCCACTCTATCCAAAACAAAAAGTTTTGCATTTAGTTATATTTTAAATCACAAAAGTTGCAAGCAAATCACAAGGAAGTTGCAAGGAAATTACAAGCAAGTCTCACAACTTTGGGACTGCAGCAGTGTGAACCGAGCCTTATGGTCCCATGGCCATCTTGAGGATCCCGCATGGTGGCGGAATGCCAAGGCCCAGTTGCATGTGCAACCTTTGCAAACCTGGTAGTTCTGCATTGCCGGACGTTTTTCCCACTGACCACCAACGCAGGGTAATTTTCTTTTCAATGACGAGCATTGCAAGGGGTGCTGTGTTATATAATTCTGTTACCTTTTCAATGCAGGTGAAATTGTCACAATTATTGCAAAGGGGCCCTCCCAACCCTCACTTGATTCACCTTGTCAACTCTGGGGGAACAGAGGTCTACTGAAAGCAGAAGAATCTGGACATCCATCTGATGCTTGCATGCATTTTGAGATGCCATATAATATACAGTACCTTTTGGACAAAGTCAGAAGATACCTCTACCTTCTCACTTCAGCATTCCCCTTGATGATACAAGGGGGCAGATCCTCAAAGAAATTACGCTGGCGTATCTGTTGATACGCCGCGTAATTTCAAATTTTGCGCGTCGTATCTTCGTTTTGGTATCCACCAAACAAGATACGATGGCATCTGTGTTAGATCCGACAGGCGTACGCCGTCGGATCTAAGGCCCCGTACAGACGACCGAACATGTTTGCTGAAACTGGTCCGCGGACCAGTTTCAGCAGACATGTTCGGTCGTCTGTACAGCCGAGCGGACAGGATTCCAGCGTACATTTGCCGCCAGACCGTTTGAGCGGGCAAATGTTTCTAAACTTGCTTAGAAACATGCCCTCTGGAATCCTGTCCGTCGGACATGTTCGGTCGTCTGTACAGACTTACCGTACATGTCCGAGCGGCCGCCATCCCTCGCATGCGTCGAATGACTTTGACGCATGCGTGGAAGCATTGAACTGCCAGGGCCGCGCACGTCGCCGCGTATCGTGTACGCGCGGATTTCTGTATGATGGTGTGTACAGCCATCATACAGAAATCTCCGGGCGGGCATGTACGCTGGAAACGGTCCGGCGGACCGTTTTCATCGTACATGTTTGCCCGTCTGTACGAGGCCTAAGATGCAATTTTCCAGCGGCCGCTGGGTGGCGTTCACGTCGTAATCCGCGGCGAGTATGCTAATTAGCTACTTCCGACGATCCACGAACGTACGAGCGGCCGTCACATTCTTTTACGTTGTTTCCGTTCTGCTTTTTCCGGCGTATAGTTAATTTTTCTTCGTTTGCGTAAGTCGTCCGTGCATGGGGCTGGACGCCATTTACGTTCACGCCGAAAACAATGACGTCCTTGCGACGTCATTTGGAGCAATGCACCCTGGGAGTTTTGACGGACGGGGCATGCGCAGTTAGTTCGGCGCGGGGACGCGCTTCATTTAAATGAAACACGCCCCCTACTCGCCGCATTTGAATTCCGCGCCCTTATGCCGCGAGAGATACACTACGCCCCCGTAACTTACGGCGCAAATTCTTTCTGGATTCAAACCAAAGCCAGGTAAGTTACGACGGTGTAGCGTATCTCAGATACGCTGCGCCGTGCAGATCTTTGAGGATCTGCCCCAAGATCTCTCTCTCTCTCAACCTTTTTTCAGTCAAGGCACCCTTTAAAGTTATGGACAGTCTCGAGGCACCTATTCTAATAGTTTTACATAATACATCAATGCCCACACATGTAGTACACCCAATGTTAGAGGCGATTTATTCTTCCAAATTCAATACACTTTTGTACACTGGTACTGACTAGTATTCCAATGTTTCTCTTCTCCCTCAGTTTTTCTCCATCACTCAGCTAAAGTGACCCCAGCGCTGAGAGAAAGGGGAAGGTCATTGGTTGTTAGAATGCCGGCAGCTAGAAGGTCATAATTGTGTTCAATGAAATCCTGTGGCTTTGTGTAACTAAAAGGCAGGCTTCATCCATCTGCTGGCTTGTATAGAATTTTGGGGCAATTTTTAGGCATTTTGCCAAGGCGCCCCAGAAGAAAAAACGCAGGTAACCATGGTTGAAAAAGGCTAAGAAAAAATTGTTTTATTTACATTGGCTGATTTATACAGGTAGGCCCGTTTACCACCTGCCAGTCCACTATTTCTATATTAGCCTCCTCCCATCTTAGAACAAGGAGTTATCATCACTGCATAGAAAGTTACCATAAGTATGAGGTTTTGTGCCATCCTTTTCAATGTCTTGAAGCCAGACTGCTAAAACTGTTGAGTCTGAATTCCACAGAAGTTCTTTCACCTGTTAAAGACAAATCTAGTGTAAGGGCACGGTTTTTGAGTGCATAACATAATCGAGAAAATGGCATTTTCAAAAATCCAGTTCATTCTAAATAAGCAATCAGATTACTTCAAATAAACCAGTAGTTCATAGATGCTTTAATACAACATTTAAACAACAGAAGAAAGTGATTTAAAACACTTAGTGAGGGACATTTTTGGATAACCATTTATATTGGAATTTAAGCCCAGCTCTCTTATAACCGTCTTGTTCTCAACATTAATACCTGTGCCCATCCCTCAAAATTTCCACTCGCCTACTAGCATTTGGCGAGTGGATTTAAGCTGGGGGCGAGTGATGACAGGGCTGCATGACCAATCTCCCTCCAATCTGTGCCTACACTTAGAGTCCTGATGAGATTGGCGGCCGAAGAGGAGAGGTGCATGCTCGGGGAAAAGTAGTCTGTTGAGCCGCACACAGGCAAAGCAGTACACAGGTGCTCTCCTTACAATTCCCATTAAGCCATGGGACCTAGCAGTATGACCTCTCTGAGCCTGCCCCCCTCCCCCCCGACCAATGTAGCTGGAGAGCAGAAAGTAATGAGTGAGGTGGAGGATTGCAAAAATTACCACTCCGGTGCAGCGCTCACTGAAAGTTGCCCTGACATGAGAGCGACAGCCTTCCAGTTTGTGCAGTTTTCTTCTCCTTGTGCTCTATGGATGTATGTGTCCAACAGTTTAGCCTGAGCACTGTGAACAGACTGGTCTCAATGTGTGCTGTGCGCTGTCAGTGTGCGCTGTGCTATGGTGTCAATGGATGTGCAGTTCTGTGGATCTCGGCGCTGGATTGTACTCCCTCCCGCTGTGCTGCAGCTCCTCTCCTCTCTGCCAGCCTGAATAAAAGGGGGAAGTGGGGACATCCAAGCATGGAGCCGCACACACAGGCTCCTGATGATGAGATGAATAGGATAGAGAGAGAGAGGATGGATGGGAGTTGCAGAGGAGACAGCAAGAGAATGGGGAAGAGATCCAGTTCTAGTGCCATGTCCCTCTGGTCTGCCCCCAGTGCCCTGTCCCTCTGGTCTGCCCCCAGTGCCCTGTCCCTCTGGTCTGCCCCCAGTGCCCTGTCCCTCTGGTCTGCCCCCAGTGCCCTGTCCCTCTGGTCTGCCCCCAGTGCCCTGTCCCTCTGGTCTGCCCCCAGTGCCCTGTCCCATTTTGTTAAAGTTGCTGTTGGTAATATTTAATTTTGTAACTTGATTCTGCATAAAACATTGTCATTCCACGAGATAATCTACGAGGGCGTGTTTACGGGTGCAATTAGGCGCAGGGCAGTGTATGAATTAGGTGGGGCAACTGGTGGCGAGTAACTCTTGAGGCCTGGCTAGTAGCTCAGGACTTGAAATTTTGAGCCCTGCCTGTGCCTATACGCAAATCTCACAATAACTACTTAAGGTGATATTAAAGCTTTAGAATTTGTTTACACTAAAATAATAAACATGTCATTAAGTAAAAAGAAATGTAACAGCAACAACTCTACTACCCGACTGATTGAGGGGGAAGATCAGGTTGAGGACGTTTAATCCTTGTGACAGGTAGGAGCGCCCGGAGTATCTTCCGGTATCCACGCTACCAGCGAGATTGCCATTGTTGTCCCATTATATCCACAAAGGCCCATATTGACCACCTTAATCGGGGTCATAACCATCTGGTAAGCCCTCCCTCTTCATTGCATGTGATGGAGTGATCTTTTGGGTGTTTACTCACTTTATCTCTCTAGTGAGATTTCAATATACCCGTGGACTGTGGCTTTTTTTTACGTATAAGCTCTTTGGAAGTTGTGTACACATTTGATGGATTTTTATTGCATAGAATAAAAAATGTTATCAGCAACTTTGCATTTACTCATTCGGACCATGCAATTTATTAATTTGGAGCGCTATTCAGAGCTGCCAGGTCAGTGCAGCAGCACAACATCTGTTCATGGAATGTTTCTGGTACTATATGTTCCACGATATCTTTCAATCATATTTTGAAATTGTGCGACTAATTTACACACTTGCCGACCGCAATATGTATATAAACGTTGCGGTCTACAAGTAGTTTACTGGGATGAAGATATCAGCCATAACCCCAATACTGTTTTTTTTTCTGCAAGCGGCCGGCTTTCTCATAAAACTGATCAGAGTGACTGGGACGGTTTCCGAAGCGGCGGGAGGGGATGTCCCCCCTCCCGCCAGGTGTTTCTCTGGCTTATCGTTTCCGCCAAGAAACTATTCGATAGGTGCGGACGGTTGCTCCCATAGGCAAAGAGTTAAAACTCTTTCGTCGACACTATATGGCCTTGGAGGACCAGAGCGACCTCATGATGTCACTTCCGGTCCCGGGCTGAAAAAAATAATAATAATTAAAAAAATATTTAACACCATATCTCTCCATAAAGAAGACCTGTCATTCTTATTTCTATTACAGGGGATGTTTACATTTCTAGTAACAGGAATACAAGTGATAAAAAAAAAGAAAAAAGGAGAGTATATAAATATATACACAGACAGTACAGACCAAAAGTTTGGACACACCTTCTCATTCAAAGAGTTTTCTTTATTTTCATGACTATGAAAATTGTAGATTCACACTGAATGCATCAAAACTATGAATTAACACATGTGGAATTATACATAACAAAAAAGTGTGAAACAACTGAAAATATATTTCATATTCTAGGTACTTCAAAGTAGCCACCTTTTGCAGCAGACACATCTCTAGAACTGTTAAGAGGAGACTGTGTGAATCAGGCCTTCATGGTAGAATATCTGCTAGGAAACCACTGATAAAGAAAGGCAACAAGCAGAAGAGACTTGTTTGGGCTAAAGAACACAAGGAATGGACATTAGACCAGTGGAAATCTGTGCTTTGGTCTGACGAGTCCAAACTTGAGATCTTTGGTTCCAACCCCCGTGTCTTTGTGCGACGCAGAAAAGGTGAACGGATGGACTCTACATGCCTGGTTCCCACCGTGAAGCATGGAGGAGGAGGTGTGATGGTGTGGGGGTGCTTTGCTGGTGACACTGTTAGGGATTTATTCAAAATTGAAGGCATACTGAACCAGCATGGCTACCACAGCATCTTGCAGCGGCATGCTATTCCATCCGGTTTGTGTTTAGTTGGACCATCATTTATTATTCAACAGGACAATGACCCCAAACACACCTCCAGGCTGTGTAAGGGCTATTTGACCAAGAAGGAGCGTGATGGTGTGCTGCGCCAGGTGACTACCTCTTGAAGCTCATCAAGAGAATGCCAAGAGTGTGCCAAGCAGTAATCAAAGCAAAAGGTGGCTACTTTGAAGAACCTAGAATATGAAATATATTTATAGTCATGAAAATAAAGAAAACTCTTTGAATGAGAAGGTGTGTCCAAACTTTTGGTCTGTACTATATATATATATATATATATATATATATATATATATATATATATATATATATATATATATATATATATATATATATATATATATATATATATATATATATATTAGTGCTGTCAAGCGATTAAAATTTCTAATCGCGATTAATCGCATTAATGTCATAGTTAACTCACGATTAATCGCGCTATTAAGGAGGTTCACCCTTTAAAACTTTTTTTTTGTTTTCTTATTTTTTTTTTTTTTAAATATTAAATTGTGTTTTTTAATTTTTTTACATTTTAATCACTTTTATTGCCGTCACAAGGAATGTAAACATCCCTTGTGACAGCAATAGGTGGTGACAGGTACTCTTTATGGAGGGACCCGGGGGTCTAAAAGACCTCCGAGCCCTCCTTTGCACTTCAAAGTATTCAGATCGCCGAAAACGGCGATTCTGAATACTGTGTACTTTTTTAAATCCGGCGCCATTGGCAGCCGAGAAACCCGGAAGTGACGTCATGACGCCGCTTCCGTGGTTTCAATGCGGAGACTGAATCAAAGCTGTTTACGGCTTAGTGTCAGTCTCCGCCTGAACACAGAATGCGGCGGATGGAGGATCGGGTCTCCCGGTGGGACGGGAGGCCCGGTCAGAGCGGCGAAAGGCGGCGGGAGGGGGGGGGGGGGGGGGATGTCCCCTCCCGCTCCTCCGGCATAACAACCGAGCGGCTTTTAGCCGCATCGGTTGTTATGTTTGGATAGCCGATCGCCCGCTCTAAACAACGGTACCGGGATGATGCCTGCGGCTGCATCCTAAAAGTTTTGGCATTAAATATATGAACTCTGTAATATATTCAACAGCGCCTGTTCACATGTTTAGCTTTTAAAAAAATTCTGAATTGAAAAAAAGTGCCTTTCTTTGTCATTATTCCTGTATATTATTGTGTTACTTCATAGCTAGCTCAACTCATTGCTAGTTCGCAACATACCTGAACTTCACCTTTTGCAAAAGGCAAGGTAAACTCTCCATGCACAAGCCCATTTTTCTCAAAGAAAATCACATCATGTTTGTTGGGTTTGCTCTGTGTAGAAGCAATCAGACTTCCAGAAGGTCTGTAATTAAATACAATATAAAAGACAGGCAACTGATTACAGTAACTTCAAATGACTTCCATAAACAAGCCCCTCTCCAAGACACACCCTCAGTACTGTTTAATCTACCCGCTGTCCAAAGAAAGTAAAGTAGCAGTGGAGGGGGGGGGGGCACTCGTGCAGTCTCTTCTCTCTAGGCCTTGCTGTCTGTCTGGCTTTGATTGACAGCAATAGGAGCCAATGGCTCCTGCCGCCTCAGCAAAGCCTGTTGCCACGTACACACGACCGTTTTTCATGATGTGAAAAATTACATTTTTTTTTATGTCATTAAAAACGATTGTGTGTAGGCTCCAGAGCATTTTTCATGACGTGAAAAATGGGCATTAAAAATTTAGAACTTGATCCAATTTTTTGGCGTCGTTTCTCACGTCGTACAAAATGGTCGTGTGTGGGCTTTAACGACGTGAAAAAAATGCGCATGCTCAGAAGCAAGTTTGGAGATGGGAGCACTCGTTCTGGTAAAACTAGCGTTCGTAATGGAGATAGCACATTCATCATGCTGTAACAGACTGAAAAGCGCGAATCGTCTCTCACCAAACTTTTACTAACACGAAATCAGCAAAAGCAGCCCCAAGAGTGGCGCCATTCGAATGGAATTTCCCCTTTATAGTGCCGTTGTACGTCACCACGCTTTGCTCAAACATTTTTTCTCCATGATCGTGTGTAGGCAAGGCAGGCTTTACAAGTATCGGGTTGAAAAATACCTAGTTTTTTCTAGATCTTTAACCACTTGCTGACGGCCGTACGACTTTGTACGGCCTCAGCGCGGCTCCCAATCTCTAACAGGCCGTCTTTTTACGGCCGCCCCTTTGCACGTTCCCCACGCGCGCTCCCGAGCGTGCAACTGCTGTGCTGGCCGTGTCCCTTGGACACAGCCAGTCACAGATCGCCGTGAACGGCCAATCGGAGCGGCCGTTTCCTAGGCGATCTGTGCGGCCAATGAGAGATGATCTCATATGTTTACATATGAGATCATCTCTCATTCCCGGCTCTCGCAGACAGCGGTGCCGTCAGGGGAGAGAGGAGACGGACCTGTGTCTCTTGTACATAGAGACACAGATCGGTCACCCCCCCCAGTCACCCCCCTTCCCCCACAGTTAGAACACTAATTAGGGTACACATTTAACCCCTTCCTCACCCCCTAGTGTTAACCCCTTCCCTGCCAGTCACATTTATACAGTAATTAGTGCAGTATAAATGTGAATGGCGCCAAAAATGTGTCAAAAGTGTCCGATGTGTCCGCCATAACGTCGCAGTCCCAATAAAAATCGCAGATCGCCGCCATTACTAGCAAAAAAAAAATATAATAATAATAATTCTGTCCCTTATTTTGTAGGCGCTATAACTTTTGCGCAAACCAGTCGCTTATTGCGATTTTTTTTTTTACTAAAAATATGTAAAATACGTATCGGCCTAGACTGAGGATAAGAAAAAAACGTAAAAAAAAAAATTGAGCTATTTATTATAGCAACAAGTAAAAAAAAATTTTTTTTTTCAAAATTGTCGCTCTATTTTTGTTTATAGCGCAAAAATTAAAAACCGCAGAGGTGATCAAATACCACCAAAAGAAAGCTCTATTTGTGGGGAAAAAAGGACGTTAATTTTGTTTGGGAGCCACGTCGCACGACCGCGCAATTGTCAGTTAAAGCGACGCAGTGCCGAATCGCAAAAAGTCCTCTGGTCAGGAAGGGGTTTAAGTGCCCAGTAAGGAAGTGGTTAAAAATGTGTACGTGGCATGTGAGTAAGTAAGTGAGGTGAGAGAAGAGCTGCAGACAGTCACAGCACTGGATCCAATGAATGCTCAGGTAAGTAAAAAGGGAGAGAGGGGGAGGGAGGACACTGATGCCTAAACATTTTTTACCTTAATGCAAGGAATGTATTAACATAAAAAGTGTTTAGGCTAAAGCCTAACCACTTTAATTCTGCAGCTTCCAAATTGCCCAAAAGAGGCAATAATTAACGCAAACAAAGCATTATTAAATTACACTAAAAAGTATACCATTAGTCTCTGTTCACAATCTGTGCAGCTACATGCAAGGCAGCCCATTCATTTAAATGAATTGCCCTACTCGTGAAAAATGCCAGGAAAGAAGAAGTCCCTGACCATTTTTTTGATCTTATTTACGCCACAGCAAACAACATTTTGCTGTGGAACCATGCAGTTTGCCCCATATTTTCAGTAAAGGGAACCCCCCTTTTAGACTGTTGTGACCAACAGTCTAAAAGGGAAGTTCCCTTTACTGAAAACATGGGGCAAACTGCATGTCCCCTTACCTCTTACTTTGGGGACGACCCTAAAAATGTTATACTTTCCATCACTTTATGTCTCAATGACAATGGTCAACAGGAAAACTACCCCCCAGAGAGGTAAACATAAAAAGTGGTTTGAATCTTCCCCTTTTTATAAAGCAAGCCTAATATGTGCAAACAACCATTAGTTACCGTATTTATCGGCATATAACACGCACCCTAACTTTAAGCGGGAAGTTTCAGGAAAAAAAAACCTTTCCACATCCCCTGCGTATTAACACGCAGACACAGTTTACCCTCTATTTTCAGGGTAAAAAAGTGAGTGTTATACGCCAATAAATACAGTATATAGTATAGTTTAATTGGCTCTATATCCCCCGCCCCCCCAAAAAAAACTCCATAAAAAAAAAATTACCTGGCATATAAAGTTTAGTGGCTTGAGCTTATTTCACATAGTTGATGTTTAAAAAGGACAAGGTCGCCTTTACAGAAAAACAAATACATGTAGATATTTTTTCAGAAAATAACATGTTAATTTATTTATATTTTTCCTGCAGGAGCCTGGAAAGCACTGCACCTGCGGTTTCGGTTTGAAAGTAAGAGCATGTCAGTGGACTAGGAGAGCACACATCAGCACATCCAGAACCCATTAAAACTACAAGTCTGTCTGCTGTGATGGCAGACGGTACTTGTAGTTTATGCATGCATTGTGGGCGGAGCCCCACTGTCTTTAAAACGTGACAGTGGAAGGGGGAGGACGGGGGATCAGGGGCAGGAGCTGGAACATGTTACATGTACCAAAGTGAACTTAGGCCCGGATTCTCGTAGCACTTACGCTGGCGTATCTAGAGATACGCCGCGTAAGTGTCAATGTGCGCCGTCGTATCTATGCGCCTGACTTTGAAAGCAAGATACGCCTGTAAATAGGCTTAATCCGACCGACGTAAGTTTCCTTACGCCGTCGTATCGTGGGTGCATATTTACACTGGCCGCAAGGGGCGCTTCCATTGATTTACGATTCGAATATGCAAATGAGTGAGATACGGCGATTCACGAACTTACTTGCGCCCGGCACATGAATATACGCGGTTTACGCAAGTCGTACGTCCGGCGTAAAGTTAAGCCTCATAAAGCAGGGGTAAGTCATGTTAAGGTATGGACCAGGGAACAGCCGTCGTATTTTATGTCGTTTACGTAGTAGTACGTGAATAGGGCTGGGCATAGGTTACGTCACGTCGTAGGCAGTGATTCGACGTATCTTATGGAGTATTTACGACGTGATTCTGACGCATGCGTACTGGGAATGCGTCCACGGGACGGCGTATGCGCCGTTCGTTCGGCCCATCATTTGCATGGGGTCACGCTTCATTTAAATGGATCACGCCCACCTTCCACCTACTTTGAATTAGGCGGGCTTACGCCGAGGAATTTACGTTACACCGGCGCCACGTTGGGAGCGAGTGCTTTATGAATACTGTGCTCGCCGCTCTGCTATACGTCAGTGTATCGTTTATTTTCGATACGCTACGCCGGCATAACTATGCGCCGCTCTACGAGAATCCGGGCCTTAGTCTTTAAAGCCCGGTCTTCTATCCAATGTCAAAATCTTATGTTTCTCCCTTGCCAGCGAATTAGGGCTTAAATACTGCTTAAAGTGGAACTTTACCAATAAGCTTAAAATTTGCACAATATTGCAGTACCGGCTACAGAAGCCCGGTGGGAGCAGGGATTGGGGACTAATAAGCAAGCCATAAATAGAATGAGTGGATTGTTTCCAGCTTATTGATAAAGACGTGATTATTTTGGCATAAATTTACAATACAGGATCATACTGAGGATAAAGTATAGTGAAGAAGAAATAAACGTACTTCCAGCACAGCGACTGTTCCAAGCCTTCCACTGCTTCACTGGTAGACTGCAGGGAGAGTTCTCTGTTCCACACCCTGATCTTGCGGGAGCCTGGGAGTGAAACCATGCAAAGACATGTAACAATGCAGTAATACTTTTTGACACTTCTTTTTTTTATTTTTATTTAATTTCATGCAGGGGACTTTTAAGTTTTTTTAACGTTTTAAAATGTTATTGTATTATTTAAACTTTTTAGCTTTTCTAACTGTATTGGTGTTACAAGGGGGCCAATAAGCCCCCCTATGTGATAACATAGTGCAGGTGACAGGTTCTCTTTAGCGAGATATCATTATTAGCCCCCTAAAATGCCACCCCCAGACTCAATCAACGCACAAACTGTGTGCTCACACTGCCGTGTTCCCCACAAGAGTCGCCAAGGTTTAACAGTTCTGAACCCAGGTCCATTCATTGCAGTGAAGGTCAGCGAACAGACATTCGCTAATCTCTCGCCACTCACTTATCCTAAAAGGTTTTTTTTTTTATAGGTCCAGGCAAAAAAAAAAATTATACTGCAAACTAAAGCTGCAACTGCAGCCTTAGTTTGCTTACAACATGCTGTTGATGTCTGATAATAGTTATAGTGGCAGAAGTAAAAGGGTTAAATATATTCCAGGGAATGTTATAAGTCTGGATTTTTTTAGAAAAAAAAGAAAGCAGGCTGAATGGAAAACCGAAAGGGTAAGTGATGGATTTATTAAACAATTAAGAAAATACAGGAAACCTTATTTTTTACAAAAAATATTTTAAAAACCTCCACCAATACCAACTGTTAAAATGACAACATTGTCAAAAAAAAGCCAAAACTAGCAGCTGTTCACACCGCATACACCAACAAGCATGGTCACAGTGAAAATATGCCTCCTTTTAAAAGAAGACAGGGATGAATTGGGATATACCCCTTATAGACTATGCAGCTAAGGGTAATGCGAAGGCCACCCAAGCCCATACACAGATGCTGCAGGCGATCCCAGCTTTACATATTATTGACTGTCTTTAAGCTCTATCGTATATACCAGGGGTGCCCAACCAGTGGCCCGGGGGACACATGTGGCCTGCGGAGCCCTCTGATGTGGCCCGCGACCTCCTGCTCTGGTATGGAATAGAATAGAATACTGTTATTAAAGGTACGTTTATTGATAAAATCACAGTGTATATGGGCATATCTGTTCTGCAGGGGTTACTGGGCTGCTTTCAAACTGATCCGCAGGTGCAGAGCGGTGCACCAGCGGGTTACCTGCACTGAGCCATAGACTTCTGTTACCTGCGAGTTTGGTGAGCTTTCTGAAAGTGCACCACACCTACAGGATATAATAGAAGTCTATTGCAAAGGGCAGCTAACCTGAAGAAAAGCCACAGGTGAACTGAGCTGCACAACAGCGCATCAGTGTGAAAGTAGCCTTAGGCCCCTTTCACACGTTCAGTCTGACCCCTCCATTCACCTCTAAGGAGTGGCAGATGTAAATGGACTTGTGTCCGTTTACAAATGCCTACTTCCAATCTGATCCGCGAAAAAAATAGAGAATAGAGTGGGCTCTATAGAGTAGAGTGGGTCGCCATCTACTCCCTACGCTCATTGTGGCCCGCTACCAGTTACCAAGTTGCTTAAGTGGCCCTTTCTCTTCAAAAGGTTGGGAACCCCTGGTATATACCATCCTCTGCAAGCCGAGCCACATCCCATGGTATAGCCTTCGGCTAAACAGTGAGACTGAGACTCATCTGGATTTAATCATCTTGAGTGCACTAGTGCTATTAATGACCATGAGCTTTATCCAATTCTCCTAATGTGTTGTTTTAGAGAAAGGTCCCCATTAGCCCCAGTATATCACTGAGGTTTTGAGCTAAACTCTGAGATCACCTGCAGCATCTGTGTATGAGTTTGGGTGGCTTTCACATGACCCTTAGTGCCGGTTCACACAGGGGCCAACCCGACTTACAGCGCGACTTGAAGCAACTTACAACGCGACTTAACCACTTAAGACGCGGACCAAAATGCAGCTAAAGGACCTTGCCCCTTTTTGCGATTTGGCACTGCGTCGCTTTAACTGACAATTGCGCGGTTGCGCGACGTGGCTCCCAAACAAAATTGGCGCTCTTTTTTTCCCCACAAATATAGCTTTCTTTTGGTGGTATTTGATCACCTCTGCCGTTTTTATTGTTTGCGCTATAAACAAAAATAGAGCGACAATTTTGAAAAAAAATGCAATATTTTTTTACTTTTTGCTATAATAAATATCCCCCAAAAATATATAAAAAATGTTTTCCTCAGTTTAGGCCGATACGTATTCTTCTACATATTTTTGGTAAAAAAAAAACAAAAAAAAAAAACGCAATAATCGTTTAATCGGTTGGTTTGCGCAAAATTCATGGCGTTTACAAAATAGGGGATAGTTTTATTGCATTTTTTTTTTTTTTTTTTTAACTACTAATGGCGGTGATCAGCGATTTTTCTCGTGACTGCGACATTATGGCGGACACTCCGGACAATTTTGACATATTTTTGGGACCATTGTCATTTTCACAGCAAAAAATGCATTTAAAATGCATTGTTTACTGTGGAAATGACAGTTGCAGTTTGGGAGTTAACCACAGGGGGCGCTGAAGGAGTTATGTTCCACCTAATGTGTGTTTACAACTGTAGGGGGGTGTGGCTGTAGGAGTGATGTCATCGATTGTGTCCCCCTATAAAAGGGATGACACGATCGATGACGCCGCCACAGTGAAGCACTAGGAAGCCATGTTTACACGCGGCTCTCCCCGTTCTTCAGCTCCGGGGGACCGATCGCGGGACCCCAGCGGCGATCGGGTCCGCAGGTCCCAGGCCACGGAGCTTCGGACCGGGCTGCGGGAGCGTGCCCACGACCGGGTACATGTACAGGACGTACCTGTACGTACATGTGCCTAGCGGTGCCATTCTGCTGACGTATATGTGCAGGAGGCGGTCCTTAAGTGGTTAAAGTTGCCTCCAAGACATGCGACTTTGGCTGTGGCCAATCACAGAATAATCAGCTCTGTGGGAGGGAGGGGTTTGCCTGAGTAAACCATTTTCTTTTCCTGTAAAGTTGCTTCAGTTAAGATGGAGATCCGACTTTGGAGGCAACGTCTATTGAAATCAATGGGTACAAGTTGTCTAGGAGACGCCTTAAAGTAGTACAGGAACCTTTTCTGAAGTCGGAGCGACTTCAGTAATGTGCATTAAGACGACTCTCATTGACTAACATGGGATTTCTGATGTCAGGTGACTTGAGGTCTGACAAGTCGGATCCCAAGTCGCTGTAGTGTGAACCGACACTTAGCTGCATAATCTATAAGGGGTATTCCCTGTGATCCCATTGATCCATCCTTGTCCCCTTTTGAAAGGAGGCCTACTTTCACTGTGAGCACGCTTGTTGGTGTGTGCGGTGTGAGCAGCTGTTAGTTTTGCTCTTGACAACGTTGTCATTTTAAACAGTGGTATTGCTGGTGTTTTTTTATTTATTTTTTATTATTATACAGGATTTATATAGCACAGTTTGCACAGCGATAAATGTAAAGTTATGCACGCATCATACCAGTGCCTTGAAAAAGTATTCATACCACCTTGAAATTTTCCACATTTTGTCATGTTACAACCAAAAACGAAAATGATTTTTTTTGGGGGATTTTATGTGATAGACCAACACAAAAGTGACACAGAATTGTGAAGTGGAAGGAAAATGATAAATGGTTTTCAAAATGTGTTATGCCGCGTACACACGATCATTTTTCGGCATGAAAAAAATGTCGTTTTTAAAAAATGTAATTTAAAATGATCGTGTGTGGGCTTCACATAATTTTTCGGGTTCTGAAAAACAAAATTTTTTTTTCGAACATGCTGCATGTTTTAAAGACGTTTTAAACAATGTAGTTTTTCGGGTTGTAAAAAATGGTCGTGTGGGCTAAAACTACATTAAAAACTCGCGCATGCTCAGAAACAAGTTATGAGACGGGAGCGCTCGCTCTGGTAAAACTAGCGTTTGTAATGGAGTAAGCACATTCATCACGCTGTAACAGACAGAAAAGCGCAAATCGTCTTTTACTAACACGGAATCAGCTAAAGCAGCCCCAAGGGTGGTGTCATCTGCATGGAACTTCCCCTTTATAGTGCCGTCGTACGTGTTGTACGTCACCGCGCTTTGCTAGAGCATTTTTTTTTAAACGATGGTGTGTCGGCAATGTCGTTTTAATGATGAAGTTGGAAAAACTTTGTTTTTTCTACATGATCGTGTGTAAGCGGCATTACAAATAAATATCTGAAGTGTGGTGTGCATTTGTTTTCATCCCCCTTTATTCTCATACCCCTAACTTAAATCTAGTGGAATCAATTGCCTTCAGAAGTCACCATACTAGTAAATAGAGTTCACCTGTGTGTAACTTATTCTCAGTATAACTACAGCTGTTCTGTGAAGCCCTCAGAGGTTTGTTAGAGAACCATAGTAAACAAACAGCATCACAAAGGCCTATGAACACGCCAGATAGGTCAGGGATAAAGGTTGTGGAGAAGTTTAAAGCAGAGTTAGGTTATAAAAAAATATCCCAAGCTTTGAACATCTCACGGAACACTGTTCACTCCATCATCCACAAATGGAAAGAGTATGGCACAACTGCAAACCTACCAAGACATGGCCGTCCACCTAAACTGACAGGCCGGATAAGGAGAGCATTAATCAGAGAAGCAGCCAAGAGGCCCATGGTAACTCTGGAGGAGCTGCAACTACTACCAGGACAACTATTAGTCGTGCACTCCACGAAAGCTATTGTTGAAAGAAATTCCATAAGAAGTCCTGTTTGCAGTTTGAGAGAAGCCATGTGGGGGACACAGCAAACATACGGAAGAAGATGCTCTGGTCAGATAAGACCAAAATTGAACTTTTTGGCCTAAAAGCAAAAATCTCTGTGTAGCGGAAAACTAACACTGCACATCACTCTGAACACATCATCCCCACCGTGAAACATGGTGGTGGCAACATCATGTTGTGGGGATGCTTTTCTTCAGCAGGGACATGGAAGCTGGTCAGAGTTGACGGGAAGATGGATGGAGACAAATACAGGGCAATCTTAGAAGAAAACCTGTTAGAGTCTGCAAAAGACTTGAGACAGGGGCGGAGGTTCACCTTACAGCAGGACAACGACCACAAACATACAGCCAGAGCTACGATGAAATGGTTTAAATCAAAGTGTATTCAAGCGTTACAATGGCCCAGTCAAAGTCAAGACCTAAATCCAATTGAGAATCTGTGGCAAGACTTGAAAATTGCTGTTCACAGATGCTCTCCATTCAATCTGACAGAGCTTGAGCTATTTTGCAAAGAATGGGCACAAATGTAACTTTCTAGATGTGCAAAGCTGGTAGAGACATCCCCAAAAAGACTTGCAGCTGTAAATGCAGCGAAAGAAGGTTTTACAAAGTATTGACTCTAAATACAGATTTTTTTTTTTTTTTGCAAAATTGCGGTGGACAGATCGAACACCTGACACTTTTGACACCATTTTGGGTAGCAGTGAGATTACTACATTAATCAGTGCTAAAAATATGTAGATACTGTACTGACACTGGCAGGGAAGGGGTTAACACCAGGGGAAATCAAAGGGTTAAGTGTGTCCCTAGGGGGGTGCTTACTAACTGTGTGGGGGATGGACTCACTGGATGAACACAGAGATCTGTGTTCCTGATTAGCAGGAACACAAGATCACAGTGTTCATTCCTGTCAAAAAGGCGGTCTGCCTTGTTTAAATCAGCAGATGGCCGTTCTATTTCTCGGGGAAACGATCGCTGGTGGCCGGCAAACATCGCGCCTGCCAGACCCGCTGATTGGCTCTCCCTCTTGCCAATCAGCGCGTGCCCCCGCTGGCTGTTGCACAAAATGATGTATAGGTACATCAGCCGACCTGCCACAGTAAATATACTGTGGTTGGTTGGCAAGTGGTTAACCACTTAAGGACCGGACCAATATGCTGCTAAAAGACCCAAGGTGTTTTACAATTTGGCACTGCGCTGCTTTAACTGGTAATTGCGCGGTCATGCAATGTTGTACCGAAACTAAACTTGTGTCCTTTTCTTCCCACAAATAGAGCTTTCTTTTAATGGTATTTGATTGCCTCTGCGATTTTTATTTTTTGCGATATAAACGAAAAAAGACCGTAAGTTAAAAAAAAAAAAAAATGATTTTCTTATAACAAAAAGTAAAAAATATCGAATAAACTAAATTTTAGTCAAACATTTAGACCAAAATGTATTCAGCCACATGTCTTTAGTAAAAAAAAAAAAAAAAGAAAATCGCAATAAGCGTATATTTATTGGTTTTCACAAAAATTATAGCGTCTACAAACTAGGGTACATTTTCTGGAATTTACACAGCTTTTATTTTATGACTGCCTATCTCATTTCTTGAGGTGCTAAAATGGCAGGGCAGTACAACCCCCCCCCCCCCCCAAATGACCCCATTTTGAAAAGTAGACACCCCAAGGAAACTGCTGAGAGGCATGTTGAGTCCATTGAATATTTTTTTTTTTGTCCCAAGTGATTGAATAATGACAAAAAAATATATATATATGGTTATATGTGGAATTGCACCCCAAAATACATTCTGCTGCTTCTTCCGAGTACGGGGATACCACATGTTTGGGACTTTTTGGGAGCCTAGCCACGTACGGGACCCTGAAAACCAAGCACCGTCTTCAGCATTTCAAAGGGCGCAAATTTTTGATTTCACTCCTCACTACCTATCACAGTTTCAAAGGCCATAAAATGCCAAAATAGCACAAAACCCCCCCAAATGACCCCATTTTGGAAAGTAGACACCCCAAGCTATTTGCTGAGAGGGATGTCGAGTCCATGGAATATTTTATATTTTGACACAAGTTGCGGGAATATGACAAACTGATTTTTTTTTTTGCACAAAGTTGTCACTAAATGATATATTTCTCACACATGCCATGGTTATATGTGGAATTGCACCCCAAAATACATTCTGCTGCTTCTCCTGAGTACGGGGATACCACATGTGTGGGACTTTTTGGGAGCTTACGGGACCCCGAAAACCAATCACTACTTTCAAGATTTCTAAGGACATACATTTTTGATTTCACTCACACAAATCTTGAAGGCGGTGCTTGTTTTTTGGGGTCCCGTATGCGGCTAGGCTCCCAAAAAGTCCCACACATGTGGTATCTCCGTACTCAGGAGAAGCAGCAGAATGTATTTTGGGGTGCAATTCCACATATAACCATGGCATGTGTGAGAAATATATCATTTAGTGACAACGTTTTGTAATTTTTTTTTTATTTTTTTTTTTGGTCATTATTCAATCACTTGGGGCAAAAAAATTAAATATTCCATGGACTCAAAATGCCTCTCAGCAAATAGCTTGGGGTGTCTTCTTTCCAAAATGGGGTCATTTGGGGGGGTTGTGTGCCATATTGGCATTTAATGGCCTTCAAAACTATGATAGGTAGTGAGGAGTGAAATCAAAAATTTATGCCCTTAGAAATCTTGAAGGCGGTGCTTGGTTTTCGGGGCCCCGTACACGGCTAGGCTCCCAAAAAGTCCCACACATGTGGTATACCTGTACTCAGGAGAAGCAGCAGAATGTATTTTGGGGTGCAATTCTACATATAACCATGGCATGTGTGAGCAATATATCATTTAGTGACAACTTTGTGCAAAAAAAAAATCAGTTTGTCATATTCCCGCAACTTGTGTCAAAATATAAAATATTTCATGAACTCGACATCCCTCTCAGCAAATAGCTTGGGGTGTCTACTTTCCAAAATGGGGTCATTTGGGGGGGTTTTGTGCTATTTTGGCATTTTATGGCCTTCGAAACTGTGATAGGTAGTGAGGAGTGAAATCAAAAATTTACACCCTTAGAAAGCCTGAAGGCGGTGATCGGTTTTGGGGTCCCGTACGCGGCTAGGCTCCCAAAAAGTCTCACACGTGTGGTATCCCCGTACTCAGGAGAAGCAGAATGTATTTTGGGGTGTAATTCCACATATGGGGGGGGGTTTCGTATGCTTTGCGCGTGGGTGTAAGCCAGGGGTGGGGAACCTTTTTTCTGCCAAGGGCCATTTGGATTTTTGTAACATCATTCGGGGGCCGTACAAAATGATCAACTTAAAAATTAGCCTGTTATAGCGGGGATTAAACGTGTCCCCCCCCCCCCTGCATCACTGGACCCCTTTACATTACACAGCACACTGCATCACTGGACCCCTTTACATTACACAGCACCTTGCACCTCTGGACCCCTTTACATTACACAGCACCCTGCATCACTGGACCCCTTTATATTGCACAGCACCCTGCATCACTGGACCCCTTTACATTACAAAGCACCCTGCATCACTGGACCCCTTTACATTACACAGCACCTTGCACCTCTGGACCCCTTTACATTACACAGCACCCTGCATCATTGGACCCCTTTACATTACACAGCACCCTGCATCACTGGACCCCTTTACAGTACACAGCACCTTGCACCGCTGGACCCCTTTACATTACACAGCACCCTGCATCACTGGTCCCTTTACATTACACAACACCCTGCATCACTGGACCCCTTTACATTACACAGCACCTTGCACCTCTGGACCCCTTTACATTACACAGCACCCTGCATCACTGGACCCTTTACATTACACAACACCCTGCATCACTGGACCCCTTTACATTACACAGCACCCTGCATCACTGGACCCCTTTATATTACACAGCACCCTGCATCACTGGACCCCTTTACATTACACAGCACCCTGTACCTCTGGACCATTTACATTACACAGCACCCTGCATCACTGGACCCCTTTACATTACACAGCACCCTGCATCACTGGCCCCCTTTACATTACACAGCACCCTGCACTGTGCAGGACATTAATACATGAGTTACCATGACCATTGACCAGTGCAGGACATTTACCTAGGGTTGCCACCTGTACGGGATTGACCCAGACAGTACAGGGTTTGAATCATGTGTCCGGGTCTCCTTCCGCCTTCTACCCGGACACATGATTCAAACTGTACTGTGGCTTAGCTGGTGGAAGAACACTAGTAGTTAAAGTTGGTAGGGACTGTTCTTATCCTTATACAGCAGTTCGGACAATTTAATCTGAGCCCCAATGTCCTCTTCTATAAAGATACACTGAGTAATGTAATTGCCGGGATCAGCAGCACAAGGATTACTCTGCAGGGACTATTTGATGGTTTTCGGGCTCAGGCGGAGTAATCCTTGTGCAGAGGTTCTCGGCAATTACATTACTCAGCCAGGGTATCTGTATAGAAGAGGACGTGGTCGGGACTCAGAACTGCTGAATAAAGATAAGAACTTTCCCCTAATGACATTGGGCCAAATTCTTAAAAACGCCGCCTAACTTAACTTTCAGCAGTTAAGTTACACAGGCGTTAAATTTCTACCTACGTGCCCGATCCACAAAGCACTTACCTAGAAATTTCAGGCCGTGTAACTTAAGTGCCTCCGTCGCAAGGCGGTCCTCCTCTCCGGGGGGCGATTACAATTTAAATGAGGCGCGCTCCCGCGCCGGCCGTACTGCGCATGCGTGTGACATAATTTTCCCGACGTGCAGCGCGCGAACGTAATTTACGCCGGGCTTTGTGGATTGCGACGGGACAATAAAGTTGCGACGGGTGAAAAAAAAATACGCGCCGGGAAAAAAAATTAAAATTTAAAAAAAAATTGCGGCGATCGGAAAAAAGGTCTGGTTTTACATGGTGTACTAACTTTACACATTGTAAAACCTGCCCTAATTTAACGCGTGCAAATCGTAACTTATGCAGAAAACACAAAGCTTAAATGCTTTGTGGATCTGCTTAAGTACTCATTTGCATACGCTAGCCGGCATTTCGAATCGAAATGCCCCCAGCGGCGGATGCGGTACTGCATCCTAAGATCTGACAGTGTAAGTGTCTTACACATGTCAGATTTTCTGCCTAACTTTGGAAAAATCCTTTTGAGGATCGTTTCCAAAGTTAGGCACAGGGATACGCAGGCTGAACAGCAGTTCCGCCTGCGTATCTCTTTTGAGAATTTGGCCCATTGTGATTTTTTTTTTTAATATGCAGCATGGGGGGAGGGGGTAAATGTCCTGCACTGGTCATGGTAACTCACAGTGCAGGACATTAATACATGAGTTACTATGACCAGTGCAACTGTGTAGGTAGGACATTTACCCCCTCCCCCCGCCGCCATGCTGAATATTAAAAAAATCACAGACCTTCATCACAGTTAATAATCTTCAGACTGCATACAGAATGATGCAGTCTGAAGATTATTAACTTTGATGACTGTCTGTGATTTTTTTAATATGCAGCATAGCGGCGGGGGGAGGGGGGTAAATGTCCTGCACAGTGCACAGGACATTAATACATAAGTTACCATGACCAGTGCAGGACATTTACCCCCCCCCCCCCCCGACATGCTGCATATTAAAAAGATCATATTCATCATATCGGTCATGGTCATCATATCGGTCCTGCACTGGTCATGGTAACTTATGTATTAATGTCCTGTGCACTGTGCAGGACATTTACCCCCCTCCCCCCGCCGCTATGCTGCATATTAAAAAAATAGGCCATATTTCATGATGCTGTCAGCATATTTATGGCTGCCTTACTTGCTGCTGGAAATGGTTCCTCGTCGGTGGCGCTGGCTAGTGCCATCCCAGCCAGCCATGAATGTAATCCCCGCCCGCCGTGAGTGACGTCACGCCGCCGCCGCCGGGCGGGGCTGTAAGCCTAGGGGAGCAGCTCATCAGCTGCAGTGCAATGGCTGGAGGCTGGCGCCGGCTAACAGGGGCGGGCCGCAGGAGCGGAGTAAATGTATTGCTAAACACACGGACAATGAATAAATGATCGCCATGATCATTCATTCATTGTCAGTGTGTTTAGCAATACATTTAGTGACAATCGGCGGCGCTTTTTTTCTGATCGCATGGGGGGCCGCATGGAATGATTTTGCGGGCCGCAAGCGGCCCGCGGGCCGCAGGTTCCCCACCCCTGGTGTAAGCGTTACTGGCACTAACTAGCTACCTAGCGGCACCAGCGACACTAATACAACGATCAGAAAAACGATCGCTTAGTGACGCTGGCAATCAGGGGTGAAAGGGTTAACTCTAGGGGCAATCAGGGTTAAAACCTTTATTAGAAAATGTATGGGGGTACCTAACGCTATAAAAACCTGGCGGGCGAACCTCAAAAAATAACTAGCTACCTAGCGGCACTAATACAGCGAACAGAAAAACGATCGCTTAGTGATGCTGGCAATAGGGGGTGAAAGGGTTAACTCTAGGGGCAATCAGGGGTTAAAACCTTTATTAGAAAATGTATGGGGGTACCTAATAAAGGTTTTAACCCCTGATTGCTCCTAGAATTAACCCTTTCACCCCCTATTGCCAGTGTCACTAAGCGATCGTTTTTCTGATCGCTGTATTAGTGTCGCTAGTGCTGCTAGGTAGCCAGTTATTTTTTGAGGTTCGCCGCCATGTTTTTATAGCGTTAGGTACCCCCATAAATGTTCTAACGCTATAAAAACATGGCGGCGAACCTCAAAAAATAACTAGCTACCTAGCGGCACGAGCGAAACTCATACACGATCAGAAAAACGATCGCTTAGTGACGCTGGCAAAAGGGGGGTGAAAGGGTTAACTAGGGGGTGATCAAGGGGTTAAAACCTTTATTGGGGGGGGGGTAGGGGGCTACCCTGGACCCAACACTAACTGCCTGACACTAACTACCTGTCACACTGACACTAAATGCAGTGATCAGTAAATGATCACTGCTATTTTTTTTCCTCAGTTTAGGCCGATACGTATTCTTCTACCTATTTTTGGTAAAAAAAAAAATCGCAATAATCGTTTATCGGTTGGTTTGCACAAAATTTATAGCGTTTACAAAATAGGGGATAGTTTTTTTGCATTTTTTTTTTTTTAACTAGTAATGGCGGCGATCAGCGATTTTTTTCGTGACTGCGACATTATGGCGGACACTTCGGACAATTTTGACACATTTTTGGGACCATTGTCATTTTCACAGCAAAAAAATGCATTTAAATTGCATTCTTTATTGTGAAAATGACAGTTGCAGTTTGGGAGTTAAACACAGGGGGCGCTGTAACATTTAGGGATCACTGTGTATGTGCTTACTAGTGTAGGGGGGTGTGGCTGTAGGACTGACACCATCGATCGAGTCTCCCTAATAAAAGGGATCACTCGATCGATGCGCCGCCACAGTGAAGCACGGGGAAGCCGTGTTTACACACGGCTCTCCCCGTTCTTCAGCTCCAGGGAGCGATCGCGACGGATCGGCTATAAACAAATAGCCGCGCCGTCGTCCCGGATCGCTCCCCGAGCGGACCCGACCTCCGCATGTACCGGGGGGGTCCCGATCGGACCCCCCACCCACGTCTAGGCAGGCACGTACAGGTACGTGATTGTGCCTGTCCGTGCCATTCTTCCGACGTAAATGTACATGAGGAGGTCGGGAAGTGGTTAAGGTCATCACAGAGGAGATGGAGAAAAAAAAAAAAAAAGAGAGAGATTTAATCTCCAAATACAGAAAGGCTTCTTCACAGTGAGAGCTGTAAAAATGTGGAATAGACTCCCTCCAGAGGTGGTTCTGGCCAGCTAAGTAGATTGGTTTAAAAAAAGGCCTGGATTCTTTCCTAAATGTACAGAATATAACTGGATACTACCGTAACATTTATAGGTAAAGTTGATCCAGAGGATATCCAATTGCCTCTCTGGGGATCAGGAAATATATTTTTTTAAAGCAAAATGGATCATGCTTTATTGTATTTTGTTGCCTTCTTCTGTATCAACTGTGCGTATAGGAGTGTATGATTTTTATTTATTTATTTTTTCCCCCCTTTTGTTGGTTGAACTAGATGTACTTTTTTTTTAACCAGACCAACTATGTAATTTAGAGAAGTGCCAAGGAACTTTTATCTTTTGTTAATAGATTTTGTTTACCAGCACAGCTTTGACTGGTGCTTTTTCAGCGCTTTATCCCAAAATAGTTTTGATGGTTTCCTGGGTATCATGACAGATAATATTTTTTTTAGATACATTCTCTCATACAGTTTCTGGGGCCTACCAAATACAGGTGAAAAAACAGAGCAAAAAATCAAGTACAAACTATTTACAAAACACATTGACAATGAAAAGGACATCTTCACAATGAATAGGCTTAAGATTTATCTAGTTTACCCTATAGAATCATGGCTTATTCCAACCCAAAGCTTATTGAAAAAACGCCCATTGTAAAAGCTGACAAAAAACTTTTTCTCCTTTAGGGCCAGTTCACACCAGACGCAGTTTTGTGTGCTTTTTTTCTGCACAAAATGCATGCACAGTGTTTCCCATGTATTCCAATGGCTCTGGTTCACACCATGCAGTCAGTTTCTGGTCAGTTTCTGCACCGGAAACTGACTGCATTGTGTGAACCAGAGCCAACTAGAGCCATTGAAATACATGGAAAACACTGTGCATGCATTTTTAGTGCAGAAAAAAAGCACACGGAACTGAACGGAACTGCGTCTGGTGTGAACTGGCCCTAAGGCCGCGTACACACGACCAAGAAACTCGACGGGCGAAACACATCGTTTTCCCCATCGAGTTCCTTGTTCGGCTGTCAAAAAAACTCGTCGAGCCAAATTTTCCCATTGCCCGTCGAGGAAAAAGAGAACATGCTCTCTTTTTGGCTTGACGAGTTTTCCTGACGGGTTTCTCGGCGAAAAGTGTACACACGACCGTTTTTCTCGGCAGAATACGTCTCCCATCGAGAGACTTTATAACAATAATTGTTGATTACCTGTCTGTGGACAAATGGTACTGACAGCAAAGAGCTGCCCATCGCCTCTCCAAGTAACGCGAGATTTATGGTCATCCCAAGGTAAAGCAGGCTGAACACTCTGTAATGTGAGAAATATACATTAATATAATGCATGCCAACTAGTCACTCCAAGGCCAAGTCCATCTAAGCTACAGCAGCACTGCTTGGAGCACCACAAGGTACAACACATTTTTACATCACACACTTGCCATTGCAATCATTACCTAGCTTGGGTTGTGGGCTAACCAAATCATTCTTTATTTCCCAAGGAAAAAGTTATTTGGGGAGTGGACTACATTGTTCATTGAAAAACCAAACAACAGAGTAATGGACATCTCAGAAGTATGGAAATGATGTGATATTAAATCAATTTCAGCTCCTGAAGTCAACACTAACTTCTGATCTTTTTAAGCTTCCCTTTCTCTCAATTTCATCAGTTCCCACGATCGCTACCCCTGCATCCTGGTTTTTAGGTGCCCAAAATCCCTCCTTTGCAAGGTCTATGAAGCTACCTGTTCGTATGCACTCCCGCAAAGAATTACAGGCCGATGTCAGCATGCTGCATGCGCCGACACGCAAAGGTGACCAAGGAACAATATACAGAAAGAGACACGCCTCTGCTACTCCTCCAAAAAGACAACACCATGTTTGTTCAGGCTTCATGCATGGCCAGCATTTACTTCCTGGACTATAATGTCAGCATGCTGCCTGCCCTGACATGGATAGGCAGCCAGGGAACACTATACACAAAAGGACACGCGTCTTCTTCTCCTCCTCCAAGTGATTGACAGTGGCTGACATGAGGCATGCTTGCTCAGTGGCACTATGAATTACAGGACATGTAGCCCTGGGCAGGAGGATCCAGTTACTTTTATCAAAGTTATTAGTGAGCGCTCCACAATAGGAAGTTCGGGGAAGTAGAAATAAGAAGTCAAAATCTGCGACTTTAATAACTTAAAACTGTAGGTGTTTCTGGAACGTTCAGAAAGAAATTTAATATATTGAGCTGATACAGATGCATTTATGGGGAAAAAAAACCTGAGCATTTGGTACTATTTCAAGTTGGCATAAGATAAGGCAATATCAGCAAAAGTTTAATAATAATCAAAGAAAGATTCTTATGTTTATATACAAAGAACAGATACCTATAGAATTACAGTTACCAAATGCCTTCTAATCATTTAAGTCAAACTCAATTTCATGGTGGGCTGCATCAACAGTACAGTTTTGTACTCAAATAACTGGTTGTATCGGGAGTGCGCTACGCGCAGAGTGCGGGAGTGCGCTACGCGCAGAGTGCGGGAGTGCGCTACGCGCAGAGTGCGGGAGTGCCCTACGCGCAGAGTGCGGGAGTGCCCTACGCGCAGAGTGCGGGAGTGCCCTACGCGCAGAGTGCGGGAGTGCCCTACGCGCAGAGTGCGGGAGTGCCCTACGCGCAGAGTAAATTTATGCAAACTTGTAAAGTTACTAAAAGTCCACTGACTAAAGGCAACTGGGCGCATCCTAATATACTGACCTGCACCCTCACCCTTCCACACTGATGACAGACAATGTTTTGTGTAGTTCAGTGAAGTAATTCAATGCATTACATTGCATGAGCTTTCTACAACTTAAAGTGTTACTAAACCCAGGACCCTGCATTCACTATATCTGGTCGCCCATCGTACACAGAAACTGAGCATGTGCAGAGTGACTTCAAAGGCTCGGTCTCATCAGGAGATGGATTGGGGACAGTGCAAGAAGGTGAAGATCAGAGAAGACAGGATCAAACAGCCTTTTTACACCCATGCTCTACAGTGAGTATAACAAGCATGCTTTACTGCAAATACAGACTGATTTTACGGTTGTGGGTTTAGTAACCCTTTAACTGAGAAACAAAGTGTAACAGAAGCACATGCAGAGTGCTCTTTGCATAAACCATAATTATTCCTGCAAAGAAAATGGCTTAACTGTCAAGTGATTTGATTTAACACAATGGGGTTGATTTACGAAAAAAATTGGAGTGCGCAAAATCTGGTGCAACTCTGTAAAGAAACCAATCAGCTTCCAGGATATTTGTCAAAGCTTAATTGAACAATCTGAAGTTAGATGCCGATTGGCTACCATAGACAGCTGCACCAGATTTAACACTCTCCAGTTTTAGTAAAATCAACCCCTCTGTGTTTACTGCATCATGCAGTATATGAGTGACAAAGAACTTTTTCATACAAGCAGAAAAAACGCACGCTGCTTAGTGCAGACAGTTTTGTAATTGCAGTAATCAACGTGCCCATACATACAGCTACATCTACACACAACATGAGCTGGATTTAGCCACACACAAGTACAGCACAGTGGCAGATTTTATACACATAAATCTGAAGGTTTTTTAGGTGTGTATTTGACGCAGGGTCTTGACGTCCTGCCAACAAAACCTCTCTTTCATGAAGAAAATATGCATCTAAACGCAGTGGTTTTTCTGCCTGTGTGAATGAGCCCTACAGCTTACAAAACGCAGTCACTGTTGGGCATTTCTCTTTGTCTCCAAGAATGGGCCTTTGATCCTTCTGCAGGCTTTTTCACATATACAGATCATCAACCCTATTTCAACAGTAGTTTACCAGTCATTAAAACACTCTACCTTTATTTTCTGCTGTGCTGCTTGTTTTCCCTCAGAGCCATGAAACTGGGTCTCTTTCTTGCCCCAACCAACCGTGATAAATTTTCCTGTTAAAACAAATAAATTGTTTTCATTTTGAAAGCCACAGCCATATACATGAACATAATTACAGTGGGTATAGAAAATAATCACCCCCTTTAAAATAATCACATGTTGTTGCTGTGCAGCCAGAAATGAAGACAGACATAGTTTTTGTTTTATACAGCTGTATTTACTAATGCACCATATAACATCCAAAAGAATAATAAACACCAACATGTCAGGGGAAAAACAAATAAAAAAATTGCAGAGTTAGAAAAAGGATCACTCCCCCTTATGTCAGTATTTTGTTGGACCGCATTTTGCTTTAGTTGCAACCTTTAATCTGTTGCGATGAGACCAAAATTGAATTATTTGGACTCAACACCAAGCGATATGTCTAGCAAAAATCCAATACAGCTCACCATCCAAATAACACCATTCCTACAGTAAAGTATGGAGGTGGTAATATACTGTTATGGGGGTGTTTCTCTGCAGCAGGGACTGGAGACTTGTCAGGATAGAAGAAATATAGATGGCGCGAAATACCATCAAATTCTTGAGGAAAGTTGTCAATGGGAAGAAGGTTTACCTTCCAACACGACGACCCAAAGCACACAGCTGGTTGAAGGAGAAAAAGGCGAAAGTTCTTGCATGGCCTAGTCAGATCCCAGACTTAAACCCCATTGAAAATCTGTGGAAGGACTTGAAGACTGCAGTCCACAAACAGTCATCGTCAAAATTAAATGAACTTGAGCAGTTCTGCAAAGAAGAGTTTGTCTAGATGTGCAAAGTTAGTAGAGACATAGCCCACCAGACTAAGGCTGGAATTAAAGCAAAAGGTGGTTCAACAAAATACTGACACAAGGGGGTGATCCTTTTTCCAACTCAGAGATTTGTTTTTTTATTTTATTTCCGGACAGGTTGGTGTTATATCTTTCAGTTGGATGTTATACGTGGCACTAGTAAATACAGTTGGATGTTATACGTGGCACTAGTAAATACAGTTGGATGTTATACGTGGCACTAGTAAATACAGTTGGATGTTATACGTGGCACTAGTAAATACAGTTGGATGTTATACGTGGCACTAGTAAATACAGTTGGATGTTATACGTGGCACTAGTAAATACAGTTGGATGTTATACGTGGCACTAGTAAATACAGTTGGATGTTATACGTGGCACTAGTAAATACAGTTGGATGTTATACGTGGCACTAGTAAATACAGTTGGATGTTATACGTGGCACTAGTAAATACAGTTGGATGTTATACGTGGCACTAGTAAATACAGTTGGATGTTATACGTTAAAACTGTGTCTGTCTTCATTTCAGGCTGCAAAGTAAGGGGGGGGGGGGGGGGAGATTATTTTTCTATACCCACTGTACGCCACTACAGATGTCTTAGTTTTGTTTGACGAGGGTCAGATCATCATCTAACAAACATGTTACCTTCGCCAAAATCCTCTTGATGAATCGGTATTTCAGAAATTGGTTCAAAGTCTTTTGTCATCAGGATGAGCGTTTGTTGGCCTTAAGAAACAAAAGAGATTAAATTACATTAACACACTTTCCCATTACATTTTTTACATCAAAATAATGAAACAGAGCCACTTCTGTTTTTCTCCGTTTACATTATTTACATTGTAGCACTAGGTCAATTACTTGAACTGACATTAACTCCTGTTATAATATTTCAACAATACAGATTTTTTAAGCCTTCCATTTATACTCAAAAATAATTAAACACTACAGTACTGTGCAAATTTGAAAAAACAATTTTATTTATATATTTTTTTATTTAAAGTAAACTTATATTTAACAGTCCTTGCTGAACTACTCCTGAAAATAACAGTTGAATGGCAGTTAGGCTGACCCACTGGTTTTCGTACTTTTTCAACCCGACCAGGAAAATGTATGACAGCCAAGGAAAAAGCAGCAATGACAGCTTCCATATTTTTTTTTCCCATGTCAAGTTTTCTTTAACCACTTGCCGACCTCACCACAGTACATATACTGCGGCAGGGCAGCACCGTAACGTCATGTACATCAGGTCCCTGCTTCGGGTTCAAGAGTGCACTGCAACCCCTCCGCACGCAACTGGTACTCAGGGCCCAATGATTATGTGATCACTATCCAACAAATTTATAAACAGCTGTGTTTTCTATGCTGCGATTGGCCCACAGCTATTACATACCTGAGCCAATACCAGCACCCTGTAGCCAATTACATATCACTAGCGATCATAGCTGTTGTAAATGGTTAGAGCGGAAGTAAACCCATCCATAAAACCAGTTTTATTTAAGGCACAGGTCAGAAATGTAACACTGCCATTGGTTGTGCTCTTAACCAAACTGTCAAAGAATCCAATGGTTGGTGTCATAACGGATCACATGTGCAGTTGTAGATTAAACAGAGGCAAAGATGGCAGCTTCCTCAGCTGAAAACGATAGGGGGGTGGGTTTACTTGCCCTTTAACCCAGGGGTGTCAAACTCAATTTCATTGTGGGCCGCATCAGCATTATGATTGTCCTTAAAAGAGCCGGTTGTATCTGTAAGATTAGATGTCCAGTGCATCCCCTCCCCTTACATTAGATGTCAAGAGCCACCCCACCATTAGAAGTTAAGTCCCACACTCTCCCTTGCATCACAGTGCACCCCCTTTCCTTATGCTGCTGCTGGGAAAGCAGAAAGTACAGGGTCTGGAGGAGGACCAGAGGAGGGCTGGAGCTCTCCTGCAGCTGCCGGAGAGGTGTGAGGGCCACATAAAATGGCCTGGAGGGCCGGATTCGGCCCATGGGCCTTGTGTTTGACACCTGTGCTTTAACCCATTCATGATCGTTGAAAACTTTGCTATCACAATGATCGTCATTGTAACAGCAAACAAAGTACAAAAAAAAAAAAAAAGACAAATCTCTGATCACCCCCCCAGAGTAGTACAGTGTCACTGTGAGACACAACATTACAACTTCAAAAAAACTCACTATGCCTCAGACTGTCTACTTTCCGAAAAGGGGAGATTTGGGGGGAATTTGTACTGTCCTGGGCCTCAAGAAATGAAACTGTCCATCAGTACATCAGAATTAGTATATTTTCAAATATAATAATAGTTTGTAGACACCATGGCCCGGATTCACAAAGCGCCAACGTATCTCCAGATACGCTGCATAAGTGCAAATATGCGCCGTCGTATCTGTGCGCCACACCCACAAACTAAGATACGCCTAAAAACAGGCTTAATCCCGCCGACGTAACTTGCCTACGCCGGCGTAGGGTGGGCGCACATTCAAGCTGGCCGCATGGTGGCCCTCTCATTGATTAGCCATTCAAATATGCAAATGAGGAAAATACGGCGATTCACGAACCTGCGCCCGCCCGACACAGGCTACGAGAGGTGCGCGTAAGTTGTACATCCGGCGTAAAGTTAAGCCCCATAAAGGAGGTGTAACTCAGCAGCAGACATGTAAAGGTCTGCATCAGGGAACAGAAGCCGGATGGGCGTAGATTACGTTCATGGCGCAGGTGATCCGGCGTATCTTAGGTAGTTGTTCCGACGTGGTTATGAGCATGCGCACGGGGATGCGTCCACAACACGACGCATGCGCAGTTCGTTCAACGTACTTGTCTGGCTCTCAAACCATCACTTGCATGGGGTCACGCCTCATTTGCATGGCTTTGCATGGGGCAAGCCCACTTCCACCTATGCCGGCCTTCGCCTTCAAAATCTACGCCACGCCGATGCAGCTTTGGGAGCACTGGCTTCCTGAATTCCATGCTTTCCTCTCTGTGCTGCGTCGACGTAGCGTACATTGAGATGCACTACGGCGGCATTAATGTGCGCCGCTGTCTGTGAATCCGGGCCCATAACTTCCATGCAAAAAAAAAATCACACACACTTATTGGGATTTTTTTTTTTTTTTACCAAAGACATGTAGTAGAAGAATACATTTTGGTCTAAATGTATGACTACATTTGTTTTTATTGGATATGTTTTTAAACAGAAAGTAGAAAATATCATTTATTTTCAAAATGTGTTTTTTTTTTTTTTTTAGTTATATCTCAAAAAATAAAAAACCCAAATGCTCTGGTCATGAAGTGGGTAAAACCTTCAGGGACTTAAAGTAAATCTGTGCTAAACATACAAATATCTGTAACTTTACCACAGATTCCTGATCATCTACTACTCCAGTTTTGTATGACAATCAGGCCATCAACATGGTACAATTCCCTCAATAAATAATAAAAAAAAAAAAATATTGTGAAAATGTACCAACCAGGTAATACAGGGCTCGACAAATCCCGGGCGCCAGGGCGACTAGAAATAGGGTCCTGGCGACTTGGCTTGGAAGGGGGGCAAAAAAATATATATATTTTTTTTGGGGAGCTGGCGCCATCTGGTGGTGGCCGTTGGTATTACAAGTTAAGCATTACAAGTTAAACAGCAATTCTAATGTAATTTTTCACTATTTTCACTGCCATCTTCTTCCCTCTAATTAGAACCCCCAAACATTATATATATTTTTTATCCTAAGACCCTAGAGAATAAAATGGCGATCGTTCCAATACTTTCTGTCATGCCGTATTTGCGCAGCGGTCTTACAAGCGCACTTTTTTGGGGAAAAAACCTACGTTAGATCTACCGGTAACGGTATTTCTACGAGCCTTCCAGGACGGCACACCAGAGAGATAAGGGCTCCTCCCACAGGAAACACAATCAATTGACAAGTTTGTTATAAGTTCCCACCCCTCCCCTTGCTCCTCAGTATTTAATAAAGTAATCTTGAACTGGTTCACAAGGGGCACCCCATCGGTACTTACCATTTAGCATATAGCTTACCTTTCTTCACATAGGGTGGGTAGTAGACCTGCCGTCCTGGAAGGCTCGTAGAAATACCGTTACCGGTAGATCTAACGTAGGTTTTCTCCTACGCCTTCCAGGACGGCACACCAGAGAGGATATAAAAGGACCTCAGGCCTACCTCAGGGTGGGACCACAGCTTGGAGGACCTTCCGACCGAAAGCCAGGTCTTGCTGTGACAACAATTCTACACGGTAGTGTTTCAGGAAGGTGTGATGACTTGACCAGGTAGCCGCAGTACGGATCTGGTCCCAGGAGGCACCTGCTCTCTCCGCCCAAGATGTCGCCAGAGATCTGGTTGAATGAGCTTTGATATTAAGTGGAGCTGGTTCTCCTGCACACTGATAAGCCTCTGTAATAGCTTCTCTAATCCATTTTGAGACTGATGGCCTTGAGGCCTGTAATCCCTTCCTGACCCCACCATAGAGGATTAGGAGATGGTTAGATTTCCTGAAACTTTTGGTTCTATCTAAATATATAAGAAGACATCTTCTTACATCCAAACAGTGGAACTTAAACTCCTTCTCGTTCTTTGGTTCTGAACAAAAGGACGGCAATATCATTTCTTGCGTCCTGTTGAGTAAGGATGCTACTTTAGGTAGGTATAAGGGATCTGCCCTAAGAGTGACCCTGTCTGGTTGCACCCTAAGAAAAGGCTCTTTCATAGACAGAGCCTGCAGATCTCCTACCCTCCTGGCTGTAGTAATAGCCAACAAAAAAGTTAATTTTAACGTAAGGAACCTAAGGGAAACTTTCTCTAAAGGTTCAAAAGGAGGCATAGATAATGACTCTAATACCCTAGTAAGGTCCCATGGTGGACAGAAGCTTTTAAGGACGGGGGACATTCTTTCCCTAGCTAGTAAGAACCTCTTAACTAGGTCGTCCTTCGCTAATCTTTTATCCAGGTACACTGAGAGGGCCGCTACCTGTACTCGCAGGGTGCTAACCTTAAGCCCAGCGTCCGCTCCATCCTGGAGAAAATCCAGGATAACCGGAACCGACTGGGAAGACTTTTTTCTTTTTCTACTCCAGGTCTGGAAGGTTCTCCATATCTTTGAGTAGATCTTTCTAGTGACCGGCTTTCTACTTGTAAGGAGAGTATCAATCACCTTTTCTGAACAACCTTTTTGTTTCAGAATCTGGCGCTCACTAACCAGGCTGTTAGCTGAAAGAACTCTGGTCTCGAGTGAAACACTGGACCTTGTCTGAGAAGATCTGTCCTGGCTGGGAGTCTCAGAGGCTCTGCTACTGACATGAACCTCAGGTTCGCAAACCATGTCCTCCTTGGCCACCATGGGGCAATAAGGAGGACCTGACCGGGGGACTTGCTGACTTTCTGGAGTACCCGCGGAATTAGCGCCAGGGGTGGGAAAGCGTAGGCCATTTTGAAATGCCAGTTCTGGGACAGCGCATCCAGGCCCTCTGAATCCCGTTCTACCGAGGCTGAGAAGTACCTGTTCACTTTCCTGTTCTTCCGGTTCGCGAACAGATCTATGTCTGGTTCGCCAAACTGAAGAACTAAGGCCTGAAAGACCTCGGGACTCAATTCCCATTCGCCCTGTCTTAATTGTTGGCGACTGAGGAAGTCCGCTTCTATGTTGTCTGTCCCCTTTATATGTATGGCTGAGATGGAGGTGACATTCTTCTCTGCCCAACCCAGGATTTTCATGGTTAGTTCTAATAGGGGACCGGATCGGGTACCGCCTTGGTGATTCAGGTAGGCCACTACTGTAGCGTTGTCTGAGCTCACCTGGACCTCCCTGTCTGTGACATCTTGCTGGAAGGCCTTCAGAGCTTCTCCTACTGCTCTGAGCTCCCTGGTATTGGAAGATTGATGAGCCAAGAGGTAGCACCATCTTCCTTGGGCTTTTTTCTTTCCCAAGTGGGCACCCCACCCCCATGTGCTGGCATCCGTAGTCAATTTTACCGGATCCCATTGTGCCCAAGGTCGACCTTCCCTTAGGTTTTGGTGACTGGTCCACCACTCTAGGGATGAGAGGACCTGAGGGGTGAGTACAATCTCCTGATCCAGGGATTCCTTCTTCTTGTCCCAAGAGGACAGAAAGAAAAAATGGAGCATCCTTGCATGTAATTGGGACCAGACTACTGCTGGTATGGATGCGACATTAAGCCTAGCACTCTCATAACTGACCTCCTGGGAAGTCTGGGGAATCTCACCAGATTCTCTGCTCCTGACACTAATTTTTTTATTTTTTCCTCTGGCAGGAAAAGCGTCTGGAGCCTGGAGTCTATAGTGTAGCCCAGGAAATTTTTTACCTGTTCTGGTATGAGGGAAAATTTCTCTAAATTGATAATCCAGCCTAGGCTTTCTAAAAACTCCATCACCCTGTTGGTATCCCTCTGAACCTGTGACTCTGTCTGACCGGAGATCAGTAGATCGTCCAGGTATGGTATAAGGCATATTCCTTGAAGATGTAGGAATGCTACTGCCTCTGCCAGAATTTTTGTAAAGATTCTGGGGCTGGAGGTTAGGCCGAAGGGTAGTGCCCTGAACTGCCAATGAAAGATTTCCTCCCCTACCACCACCGCAAACCTCAAAAAGGCCTGATGGTCCACGTGAATTGGCACGTGCAAATAGGCGTCCTTCAGGTCTATGGTTGTCATGTAGGTTTCCTTCATGAGGTTCTTTCTTACTGAGTAAATACTCTCCATGGAGAATTTCTTTTGTTCTAAAAATCCGTTTAGTTTTTTTAGGTTTACTATCAGGCGGAATTTTCCTGATGGTTTCTGAACCAAAAACACGTGGGAATAGAACCCCCGGTATTGCTGTTCTACTGGCACTGGTGTTATTACTAGTTGCTCTACCAATTCCTGAACCCCCTCCAAGAGGGCCCTTCTTTTTAGGGTATCCTTGGGGAGCTGCGTGAGGGTGATCATAGGGGGGGGAAAGGTGACAAATTCCAGGCGGAACCCATCCCTTATAAGCTTGTGTATGTAGGGACTGTCTGAAATATTTTCCCACTGTTGTACAAACTGGGACAGCCTCCCCCCTACCTTGACCTTGGCGTCACTTGGTCTGTTTAGCCTCAGCCTTGGCGGAGGGAAAGAGTAAGTTATTCTTTTTGTTCCCTTTTCCATAAAACCAGCGCCTATTGGGTTCTCTTTTATATTTCTGCTTGTTTTGCCCCTGGGGGCCTCGAAAAGTCTTCTTAAACCCATCTTTCTTAGGTTTCACAGGGAATTTCTTTCCCTTTTCTGAAGACCTAGCTAGGACATCATCCAATCCTTGGCCAAACAGAAGTGAACCCTGGAAAGGGAGTCCACACAGTTTTCCCTTTGATGTGACATCCCCATCCCAGGCTTTAACCCAGATAGCTCGCCTGGACGAGTTAATCAAGGCCGCTGTTTTGGCTGAAGCTTTGGCAGTTTCCAAAGCGGCATCAGCCAAGTATGCGACAGCTTTTCCTATCAAAGATAGAGACCCCAAGATTTCCTCTGATTCTGTAAACTGGCCGAGGTGTTCTGCCAGTTTCTCTACCCATAGGTCTGCATTCCTGGCTACACAGGTCGCAGCTAATGCTGGGGCCATAGAAGCTGTGTTAGCCTCCCATGCTTTTCTTAGGAGTGATTCGGCCCTGCGATCCATTAGATCTTTAATACTGCCAGCATCTTCAAATGAGAGGTCTGACTGTTTAGTGACCTGAGACAGGGCCGCATCCAGTTTTGGAAGTTTAAAGAAAGCTTCCCCAACTGATTGGGTGAACGGGTACTTCCGTTTCCAGGTTTTCTGAGTGGTTAGTCTCCTTTCTGGATATTTCCATTCTTGTAGGATTATTTCTTTTAGAGATTGGTGGAGAGGGAAGACTCTATCCTGTATTTCACCGAGTTCCCTATACACCTTATCCTGTGCAGAGGTCGTTTTAGGAACCTCTGGAATCTCTTCAGTGGCATAGATTGCCTGAAGGAGACTGTCCACGTCCTCTGCTGAGAAGAGGAATCTTTTCAATTTTCCTTCATCCTGAGACATGACTGAGTCTCTATCCTCCTCACCCTCTGAGCTATGTCTAGTGACCTGGCTCATGACCTCACTTTCCTCTTCCTCCAGATCATGAGAAAAGACCTGAGAGGATAGGAAAGGGGTACTGGGTCCTGCAACTAGCCTTCCCTGAGAAATCAAAGTCTCTCTAGGGGCCGGTTCCTCTGTGCTAGGGCCTGTGGCTGCTTGTGTAGCTGTCTCCCTGAGAGCTCTAACTGTGGCCAACATTTCAGACTGCATTGACAAGAGAAAATCTTTCATCATAGCAGCTGCCTCCTTCCCAGCCAACTGGTTAATACATTTGTGGCAGAAGGGTTTGGTATAGGATTTTGGGAGTTTATCTTTACAGTTTCCACATTTTTTAGAGGAACTACCACTAGCAGATGCTGAGGATTGAGCAGAGGCCCCCTGGGTTTCACCGGGAGATTCTGTTAGAGAGGGAACATAATAAAAAAAAAACAACCATGTTATTTCTTCCCACTTCAGGGCTGCAGGCTGTACTAGGGAGAAAAGAGAGAGAGAACGAGGAAGGCAGCCGTTACCAGCTGCATCCTGCGACTCAGGAACTCTCACTCTCCCCTTTTCTCCCTTTCCAGGAGGGACAGTACTCACCGACCCCCGATCTGGATTTGGTAGCCGCAGCGCTAGTCTTCCCTTCCTCTTCCATCATGAGGAGGTTGACTGGGTCCTTGGCTTGCCGGTACCTGTTCGCAGGGTTTATCCGCCGCCGATCCCACCGCTCCACGCTGCTCTCCACGCCGAGGCGTCACTTCCGGGTTGCCGTGTAGGGAACGCCCACTCTCCGGTGACGCGCTTCCTGTACCTCCGAACGAGGTCTGGAGCGCAATGCTCCTCTGCAAACCCCCCCAGGAAGAAGAGTTAGCAGCGTGGCGGATTTTTGTGCAGAGGGACGATGGCTTTTTCACCACAGCTCAGAGCGTCCATGCCTGTCTTTGTGGCGACCTGTGAGCGACCGAAGCCAACAGGTCAGTTCAGCTCTCCCCGGCCTCCCTGAACCTGCCTCAACAGGGGTACCCTTCGACTTCACCGTCTCCAGGTAATATAAAACAACAAACGTGCCGCTGTGTTCGGGAGAAACACAATCAAAATACTGAGGAGCAAGGGGAGGGGTGGGAACTTATAACAAACTTGTCAATTGATTGTGTTTCCTGTGGGAGGAGCCCTTATCTCTCTGGTGTGCCGTCCTGGAAGGCGTAGGAGAAAATACATTTTTTTATATTAAAAAATAAGACAACAGTAAAGTTATCCCTATTTTTTTTAATATTATAAAAGATAATGTTACGCCGAGTAAATTCATACCCAACATGTCACGCTTCAAAATTGTGTCCGCTTGTGGAATGCCGACAAACTTTTACCCTTTAAAATCTTCATAGGCGACGTTTAAAAAAAATCTACAGGTTGCATGTTTTGAGTTACAGAGGAGGTCTAGGGCTAGAATTATTGCTCTCACTCTACCAATCGCGGCGATACCTCACATGTGTGGTTTGAACCCCATTTACATATGCGGGCGCTGCTCATGTATGTGTTCGCTTCTGCGCGCAAGCTCGTCGGGACGGGGCGCGTTTTCTGGCGCCTAACTTTTTTAGCTGGCTCCTAGATTCCAAGCAAATTGGTCAACCCCTGAGGTAATATATCTATCCAGTAGTTCACTGGAGTTTCTATAGGAATATGCATATTCCTCTGTACACTCTAATGCTACCACAATCTATTTGTTGACTTACGTGATGCAAAACTGGTTGAAATTGCTAGAAAACTTCCATGTGTTTGTGTGATCAAAGTTAGGAATACCTTCACAATTTCCAATATAATATCCAATCATCTATTACATATCTATTTAGCTAAAAATATGAAATAGCCTTGATATAAACAAATCTGTTTGTTAGAGCATTGCTAATTTTTTTCTAGCTTATCTTATTTCTAGCTATATACTGTAAACACTCAACAACATATTGGTATACCTGTCACAAGGAGAACAAGCTCCTGATCAGGGCTCCAACTCATAGCAACAATGCCACTGTCCACACTCCCCACACACTCCAGCTGCAAAGAGAAAAAAAGAAATAAACATCCATCTGAATGTATGCACATTATCTGTGCCAGATACCGTATGTCACACATTTACAAATAAAAATTGTTGCGTTTAAAAGATGCAAATGTGTTGTTGGCAGATTGATGACGAAGTTAGGTTAAAAAAAATAAAGACTATTTTTGAGGGTTTTAGCTGTAAATGCATGATTTGTTTTTCAAAGATTCAACCTTTTAAGGAACATTATGATCCCAATGTCAGCCTGCATGCCTTTCAGCAATGAAAACTTGTGTTTTAAAAAGGGTCCCTCCCAATGCATAGGTTCCTAAAGATAACGGCCCTCATATTGTAAAGTGCTGGGCAAACTGTTGGTGCTATATAAACCCTTATAACAGTGGTTCTCAACCTTCTAGTGCCGTGACCCCTTGATAAAATTTCTCAAGTTGTGGGGACCCCTAACAGTAGTTGGGATGAGTGGCAATGCTGGGGGGAGTTCTGATCAGCCAACTTATGTGCTCTTGATCAAGGTCATCTGCTGATCTGAGAACTATAGTGAGGACTTTTAATGGCAACTATAATCACAGGTAGTATTACTCTCTGTTTCAGCTTTGTGGTGTCTCGTAGCAGTAACATCTATGCCAATCTGGAGGTGTGGTCTCCTCCAGCCCCTCCCACTTCACATTCCTCACCAGTCAGCTGACCTCTAGTCTCTGCCCCCCACCCATGTCAAGAACTAAATGGGTGGCTGTGAAGTGGCTGAGTGGGCGGCCATGGGCTCCAGGAACAGCCCAGCTGGGCGGCCGCGAAAAGGCTGGAAGAGTGGTGCGGGCTTCAGGAAAATCCCAGGATTTGGTGACTCCCTGGCAAATCATCATTCGACCCCCGAGGGGGTCCCGACCCCTAGGTTGAGAACCACTGCCTTATAAAAGAGGTTTTGTACAAACCACCACCTTTACCCTCTATTAAGGGCAAGTAGGTTGACTACTACCTTAGTTTTAAACAGGTAAAGCTGTCCTATTCGATACATGGTTACCAATGTATAAAGGGGGGGGGGGGGGGCAAACTGTTAAATAACAAATAAGTAAAAAAAGGAAAGGATTTAATTTTATTGAAAATGGATTATGGCATTTCTGAAAAAAATCATAGATTCAGCAGGTAACGAAAAGAGTGAATAGTTCAGTAGGCACCATATGCCATCGAACAACAAATGCTGCCAAATGTTACATAACCCAGTAAATCGCAGCCAATAGCTTAAAAAAAAATATATTATCTATATAGAGATAGATTATATATATATATATATATATATATATATATATATATAGCTCTATATATCGGCAACTTAAAACATGAAATCACGTATGCATCAGATATACAAAATGTCTTTCACAGAAGTACTTTGCAAACATGATGGATATCCAATCAATCTAAAAGTGGCTTTATATAACTGATAATGAATCAATTACAATGATGAGTAAAGTATTGATCAACAGGAGACCAACATGAGAGGATACGATTACAATGTACAAATATATCAATGACGGCTCAAATAACTTTTTTTTTTAATCACTTTATTTTTATTTATTTTTCCATTTCTTGTTCCATACATAAATATGCCTATTCGGCATCCATTGCATTTTAATTGACATACATTATACAACATTTTTACGTTCCTATAATATTTCAATGTACGTCTCTATATTTTAATATCCCACCCCTTCCCCCACCCCCACCCCCACCCCCACCCCCTGTCCTCTGCATTCTACATAGAGAGTCTATCCATCACCAGTTTTGGTGGTGCGACACTCGCATCTCTCAACCAGGAATACCAAATCTCCTCAAATTTACCCTCTGCTTTCCTTCGTTTGTAGGCCAGGTATTCTCCGCCCAACAGGGAGTTGACATATGCAATCCATTGCTTACCTGTGGGGACCCCCGGGGGCCATCCAATAACGTGCAATAAGTTTTCTTGCCAAGTACAGCAATCTTCTTACCATATAGTACTTTCCTTTTGTGTACTCTCCAGGGTCGATGGCCCCTAACAAGTATACATGTGGATCCAATGGGACTGGTACCTGTGCCACTCTAGTGATGCACTGTGATACTTCCTCCCAGTACCTGTGAAGCTTTGGGCATCTCCTTATCAAATGTATGAAATCCCCCTGCTGGACTTTACACTTTGGACACATAGGGGTGTGCCTTCTTCCCCATCTATGTAATTGTGGCGCTGTTCTGTAAGCCCTGTGTAGGATAAAGAGATTCTCAAATAACTGTGATACATTTTTTACTCTAAGGTACCCGAGAAAGACACAAGGCCAACATTTGTGGTCAGAAGAAAAAAAAAGAGGTTTAACCTTAGTTTGTGGAAGGGGTTCTTTACTATTAGAGCATTAAAAATTGGAATCTGCGTCCCCCTAGAAGTGATAGTAGCTAGGAGTGCCAATGTCAAAAGATGTACGTCTTCATCAGGAAGCAGAATATAGAGGACTATGAGCATTGGTAGAGAGTAAAATCACATACTCACATGCAGGTTGAACCAGATGGGCCTGTGTTTTTTTTTTCAGCCTTAAGAACTATGCAACATTAGTTATCACATCATAATGACTTTAAACTTTCACTATATATATATATATATTTTTATTTATTTATTTATTTATTTATTTATTTATTTAGGTACTTATATAGCGCTGTCAATTTACACAGCGCTTTACATATACATTGTACATTCACACCGGTCCCTACCCTCAAGGACCTTACAATCTAAAGTCCCTAACTCACATGAGCTTGAACATGTAACAAGTTCCAAAGGTGAACTTATCCTTTCAGAAAGTAGATAATTTAATTACCTGGCCAGTGCTGAGATTACATAAGATGACATCACCCGTGGCAGTGGCAAGACACAAAGACTGCTGATCAGGGACATCCTGTATACCAACCACCTGACCACTTCCATCTTCAGGCAGATAACTCTCGGATGTTAGGGAGACGTCTGTAATTATCTAAAAATTAAAACAGTGTTGATATTAAAATATAATAAACATGTGCATTTCTAAATAAATTAAGAGATAAGATATGTAATATAATGAGCAGGAAGGCTAAATGCCTCCAATAGCAATGAAGTATAATGTAGGGTTGTGCCGATACCACTTTTTTAGGACCGAGTACAAGTACCGATACTTTTTTTTTAAGTACTCGCCGATACCGAATACCGATACTTTTTTTAAAATGTGTCCCCAAATGCAGCCATGTCCCCCCACATGTTGGGGAAAGTATTCTATTTAGGTATCGGGGGTATTTGCGGGAGTACAAGTACTCCCGCAAATACTCGGCATCGGTCCCGATACCGATACTGGTATCGGGACAACCCTAGGATAATGAGATCAGATGCTCCACCAAGCAGGAATTGGAAGAATCCAAGAAGGTAAATATAGGGCTATAAATTACACTTTCTACACCACGATCCCATTTTGCCTGTTAAAAAATGTTTCTCTTCAATAGTTTTTTAAAGACTAAGTTCACGTTTTATAAAGGAAAATAATAAATACAGTCAGTGGATTGCGGGTGCGTTGTCAGGCACCTGCATACCCTTCCTCCGGCTCTCTGTCCATACTTCTGTCTGCACTTTGAGTGGAGAGCAGGAAGACGATTCTGTGGACTACAAGGGCACCGATTATAACACTCGTAGTCCATTACAGGACTTTCATTTATTCACAGATCCCTGAGAATGAAACAAGCAGCTCTGCGGGGGGGAGGCGGTGGAGGGTTCAGCCGAGAGTGCAAGGGTCCATACGAGAGGAGAGGTAATTACACCATTTGACAAGCCTTTAAAGTTAAACTCCGGGCAAACAGCTAAATACATAGATAAAATACATATATAGGAGCCGTTTTACTTGTCACAGGAATTGTAAACTTTGGCCAAAGCACAGTGTTTCTTGGCAGGACAGAAAACCACATTTTTCTCTGTTACCGTTATGTAAAGCTAGCCATACGTTATGCAGTTTGCTTTCCTTCAACTCACGGTTGTGATCACAGTCAGTGTTGCTACAGAAATCTTTCCCACTATCGTGTCCTGCTGGCAGGGGAGCTTTACCCACTGGCTGGATACAGTGATCAATGCTGGCGGCTATAGCTGCTAGCAGTAAATCGCACACAAAAAAAATGTTAAAACACTGCATCGATGCTAAACTGGCTGAATTTCGCTCTGTCTCTGGCCGGCATAAAACGTACAAGTCTTAAACCTTCCCCAGCCTGTGAGTGGACAGTGAAAGAAACAACAGCCAGCAGAATGATGAGCTCATACAGTGCCTTGAAAAATTATTAATACCCTCAGATTTTTTTATGCTAGACCAACACAAAGTGGAACATAATTGTGAAGTGGAAGAAAAAAAGATAAAATGGTTTTACATTTTTTTAGAAATAAATATCTGAAAAAAAGTCTGGCATGTATTTGTATTTAGCCCCCTTTACTCTGCTACCCCTAACTAAAATCTAGTGGAACCAATTGCCTTCAGAAATCACTGAATTAGTAAATATAGTCAACCTGTGTGTAACTGAATCTCAGTATAAATACAGCTGTTCTGTGAAGCCCTTGGAGGTTTGTTAGAGAACCTTAGTGAACGAACAGCATCTTGAAGGCCAAGGAACACACCAGACAGGTCAGGGATAAAGTTGTGGAGAAGTTTAAAGCAGGGTCAGGTTATAAAAAAATATCCCAAGCTTTGAACATCTCACGGAGCACTGTTTACTCCATCATCCAAAAATTGAAAGAGTATGGCACAACTGCAATGCTACAAAAACTGTCCACCTAAACCAGTGTTTCTCAATTCCAGTCCTCAGGCCCCCCCAATAGGTCAGGTTTTCAGGATTTCCCTCAGATGAAAAGGCTGTGGTGATTACTAAGGCAGTGAAACTGATCAAATCACCTGTGCAAAATAATGGAAATCCTGAAAACCTGACCTGTTGGGGGGGCCTGAGGACTGGAATTGAGAGACACTGACCTAAACTGACAGGCCGGGCAAGGAGAACATTAATCAGAGAAGCAACCAAGAGGCCCATGGTAACTCTGGAGGAGCTGCAGAGATCTACAGCTCAGGTGGAAGAATCTATTAGTCCTGGCACTCCACAAATCTGGCCATTATGGAAGAGTGGCAAGAAGAAAGCCATTGTTAAAAAGAAGTCCCTTTTGCAGTTTGCGAGAAGCCATGTGGTGGACACAAACACGTGGAAGAAGGTGCTTTGGAATTGAACTTTTTGGCCTAAAAGCAAAACGCTATGTGTGGCAGAAAACTAACACTGCACATCATCCTGAACACACCGTCCCCACCGTGAAACATGGTGGTGGCAGCATCATGTTGTGGGGATGCTTTACTTCAGCAGGGACAGGGAAGCTAGTTAAAGTTGATGGGAAGATGGCTGGAGCCAAATACAGGGCAATCTTAGAAGAAAACCTGTGGAGTCTGCAAAAGACTGGGGTGGAGGTTCACCTTCCAGCAGGATAATGATCCTAAACATACAGCCAGAGCTACAATGGAATGCTATAGATCAGGGATATGCATTTAGCGGACCTCCAGCTGTTGCAGAACTACAAGTCCCATGAGGCATAGCAAGACTGACAGCCACAAGCATGACACCCAGAGGCAGAGGCATGATGGAACTTGTAGTTTTGCAACAGCTGGAGGTCCGCAAATTGCATATCCCTGGTTTAGATAAAAGAATATTCATGCGTTAGAACGGCCCAGTCAAAGTCCAGACCTAAATCCAATTAGGAATCTGTGGCAAGACTTAAAAATTGCTGTTTAAAGACACTCTCCATCTAATCTGACAGATTGGGCTATATTGCAAAGAAGAATGGGCAAACATTTCACTCTCTAGATGTTAAAAGCTGGTAGAGACATTCCCAAAAAGACTTGCAGCTGTAATTGCAGTGAAAGGCGGTTCTTCAAAGTATTGACTCAGGCGGGCTGAACACAAATGCACGCCATACTTTTCACATATTTGAACCGCCGATCACGCAGGCCCCGCGATCGGCGGTTACACAGACAAGGACTTGGATCTGTGTGTGTATACACACAGATCCACGTCCTTTCAGGGAGAGAGGAGACCAATGCTGTGTCCCTTGTACATAGGGACACAGATCGGTCACCTCCCCCAGTCAGTCCGCTCCCCCTACAGTTAGAACACTCACTAGGCTACACATTTAACCCCTTCCCTGCCCGCTAGTGTTAACCCCTTCCCTGCTAGTCACATTTATACAGCAATTAGTGCATATTTATAGCACTGATCGCTGTATAAAATTTGAATGGTGCCAAAAATGGGTCAAAAGTGTCCGATGTGTCCACCATAATGTCACAGTCCCAATAAAAATCGCAGATCGCCGCCAATACTAGTAAAAAAATTAATAATTCTGTCCCCTATTTTGTAGGCGCTATAACTTTTGCGCAAACCAGTCGCTTATTGCGATTTTTTTTTTACCAAAAATATGTAGAAGAATAAGTATCGGCCTAAACTGAGAAAAGCATTTTTTATTTTATTTTTTAATTGGGATATTTATTATAGCAACAAGTAAAAAATATTGTTTTTTTTTCTCAAAATTGTTGCTCTTTTTTTGTTTATAGCGCAAAAAATAAAAACCGCAGAGGTGTTCAAATACCACCAAAAGAAAGCTCTATTTGTGGGGGGGGGGGACATCAATTTTGTTTGGGAGCCACGTCACGCGACTGTCAGTTAAAGCTAAGCAGTGCCGGAAGCTGAAATTTCGCCTGGGCAGGAGGGGGGTATATGTGCCCAGTAAGCAAGTGGTTAAAGGAACCTATTTAGAAAATAAAAAACAAACCTTTACAACCTCTTTAATGGGATCTAAAGACCAAACCAGAAACAAATCGACATACAATGAATACACATGGTATCAGTTACCTGTTCTGTTTTGGGGTCTAACTCCACAAAACCATAATTTGAACCAATGAGAACAGTTCCAGTGTCGGTGCGCATGGAGCTGCATTGTGGGATACCCATGCCTTGAGCTGATCTGCACTGCAGAGTATTGAGTAACTTAAGGTTTCGCATTTTGACGATGTTTACCAAAGAGCTGCAGAAAGAGAAAATAATATCATTCTGAATTATACGATATGAATTGGTTTGGATAGATTGGTAAATATGTTAACACACCTCTGAAAAACCATAGCAGAGAAAATCATGAAGGAATTTTGCCAAGATTGAAGTATATCTCAACCCAATAACAAAAATATAATTTATTGCAGCTTACCAGTCTTTAGATGCGGTGGCCGCATTAGGTTTCTGCACATCTAGTTAGCATAGCAGGAGATTGTGACTGTCTTGCTATGGAGCCAGTTCATCTCTGCAGCTGCTCCGATGTGAATTGCACAGGGGTCCTGTGTGTCTTTTGGTTAGTTCCAGGTCCGAATTCAGCCCAAAATTTGGGATGAAATCAGCCATGAAACAGTGAAAGGAGACCCACCGGACCCCTGCGTTCTCCAGTGTAAACCCAGCCTTAGTTTTTTTTTTTTTTTTCACCTGGTGATCTTGCCAGTTACACACTTCCCATCCTCACTGATCATGCTGTATCTATGGAGGAGTAGAATTGTCACCCTAGGCTGCTCTCTTGATTTGGACTACAAACACCTTGCCCTCTGCTCACTTCTTTTACATAAAAGGAAGGTAGTGGTTTGAAGTTCATTGAAGATAGCTTAAAAATTTGATAACATGTTTCAGCCCATAGAAAGTTATAACGATACTAGATTTTCATCAACAGGTATTTTCTGTACTTGAAGAAAATGTACCTATCCTAAAAAAAGAAAACAAATACAGCCACCACATCTAAGAACTGGTAAGCTGCAATATATTACATGTTATGTTATTGGATTTAGATATACTTGGGGTCGTCCCGATACTAGTATCGGTACCGATACCAAGCATTTGTGCGAGTACTTGTACTCGCACAAATGCTTCCGATGCCTGACCCAATACTTGGTCGGCAGCAAGCAGACTTAGTGGGCGGGCGGCGGCAGTAGGCGAATCGGCCTGCCTCAGTGGACAGAGCGGGCGAATGGATTCAGTGGGCGGGCGGCGTCAGTAGGCGGAGTGGTCGCTGTCAGCTTGGACATCCGCCGCCCATCTTGGCACACCCTGCACTTGGCCACAGTAATCCAGCAGCTGACATCTTGTTACACCCAGCCCATATAGTTCGGCTGGGTGTAACAAGATGTCTGCTGTTACTTACTGATGCCGAGTGCATGGTGTACCAAGATGCGTGCTGCAGCATAGCATTTCCTCATGTCATTTAATGCTGCATTTCAGTGCCTGCCCATAAGTGCCACCCACCTGTGCCATCAGTGCCACCTACCAGTGCCCATAACTGCCACCTGTAAGTGCCATCAGTGCCCATAACTGCCAGCGCCCATAGGTGCCACCTATCAGTGCCCATCAGTCAAACTGTCACATGGCATTAAAAAACAAAAGTGTCGGTATCGGCAAGTACATGGAAAAAAAGTGGTATCAGCACAACCCTACTGGATATATACATGCAAAATAAATGTGAAATTAATAATGAAAAAAAAAAAAAAAAAAAAAGGAAATATTGCCAGGAAATAAAACTCAAACCCTCAAATATTAAAGTTGTATTAAACCCCAAAACAAAAATGTAATATTTTAGCTCAACAATTCTTAGATGTAGTGGCTACATTCGTTTCCTTTTTTAGACTTTTTACCTTATTTTCACATGGTGATCCGATCGGTAAGGCTGCATTTCCACCTTGGTGTTTTGAGACACGGGCGGAATCGCCGCAATTTAAAAAAGCTCTGCTAAAATGACAAATCGCACAATGCGCATTTCTGATGCCATTCATTTTAAGGACACCTACAAACGCGGTGCAGTTCTGCTGTGATAAATCACGCTGCAATTGCGGCAAACACATTGGCGTAAAGCTTGTCGCCCAAAAAAGGATCCGGGGCTTCTTTCGGGTGACAGGCTTTGCACAATGCGGATTGCAGCGTGATTTATCGAGCCATAAGAAATACACATTGTGCAATTTGTCATTTCAGCAAAGCTTTTTGAAATCGCATTTAGAACAGTGATTCCGACTGCGATTTAAAATGCCCAGGTGTGAATGAAGCCTTAGGCTGGGTTCACACCATTGCAAATTGGATAAGGGTTTCCTGCAATAGCAGGAGATTTTGACCGGCGCTCTATGGAGCTGGTTCACATATCTCCACAGTGGGTCCGCTGCGATTTGCGTAAAAACGCTGTGCGTGTTTTGGTCCATTTCAGGTCCCAATTCAGCCCAAAATCCAGGCTGAAATCAGACCATCAATGGTGAACCAGGACGTGCCAAACCCCTGCTGTGAGTCGCATGCGGCTCATATGTGAACCCAGCCTTAGACTGTTATTTTTCAACTGACCACGCTGTCCAGATAAATTAGCAGTTAGCAGCAGCCTTTACATTCTCAAACGTGTATACACAGATCAGCCCCTGGCTGTTCCTCCTCACCTTATAAGCCTCTGTACAGTAACACAGTACAATGATCACTGGGAGAGAGGAGACTGAGGAAATGCTTCCACCTGCCTGCAGCAGACTGACATACAAGGTAATTTCTAACTGCACTTTAAAGGGAATAAGCTACAGATCAAATAACATGGCAACGATATGGCAGTGTGTCCTATTGTTTAGAAACCAGACGGACACACCAGTGCAGGAATGATTGCAATGCCTTATAACAGATGCTGTATGTTAGCATCTATAAACGAACAGTATATCACATACCAGAGCTCGGTGCACTATCCACGTTTCCTGCTTCCCATGCAGTGCCAGAAGCCCATCATTCACTGCAACACACTCCTGTCTACTTCTCAGCCCCCAGCGCTGTCACTTATTTTGAACGGCTGAAAGCTGGCGAGACATGTTTCCGAAGACCAAGGCTTCGTGATAATGAGCCGAGAGGCCAAACCAAAATGGCTCCTCCGAGTGGAGACAAAACTCATCATACTACTTGTGCTCTAGTACGCTTATGTGACGTCTTTCCGCCTTCCAATGTCTAGAAGGACGGGTGGCCATGTTTGAGATGGGCAAAATAAAATGTAAAAAGTTGCCAGAGTTTTTGGGGTGTTTATTTGGAAAGGTACAGGTTATCCTTTAAACGAAGACTGATATATACAAAAGATATGTTTCTTCTTTAAACCTGACACTGTTATTATATATAGGGTAGAGGTGCACCACTCACAAATAAAGTAAAAAAAAAAGTATATATATATATATATATATATATATATATATATATATATATATATATATATATATATATATATATATATATATATATATATATATATATATATATATATACTCAGCTTTCCTTCAACTGTGTCGCACGTGATTATTCTAACATAAAGGGAATATGTCTAACCAGCCGTTGGTGTTCAGAAGGTGATTCCACTGCCTCCTGAATGTCTCTTCATAGCAAACCAGCAGTCTGTAAGGCCTGGCTCACACCTATGCATTTTGTAGTGCGTTTTCAGTTTTGCAGAAACACACCTTACAGTAAGGTGACCAGATTTTTAAAATGAAATCCGGGGAGATATATTTTTTTCTTTTTTACTAGTAATGGCAGCAATCAGCGTCTCTCTGCCCATCGCCGCCTGCCTCATAGCCTGTCAAGTCTCACTCTCTGGGCCCCGGCTACTACCGGGTGGGGTGCGGAGGAAGATCCCTCCACCAGGAAGGCAAGGAGATAAACAATCAGGCGGCTGGCCGGGACTTGAGCCAAGGCAGAAGAACATGTGAGCGGAGCTGAATGGGCATGCGCCCTAAACTGATGAAATATTCCCTCCGCTCTGACCAGCACATGATCATCCGAAAGGGGCACAAATAATGGGAAAAAAAATACACCCCCCCTAAGCTAGTAGGAGCGGCGGAGGGGGGGGGTGTAATTCAGATTTTTTTTTATTCTGCACTGAATGTCTTTGAAATTGCCCCAGCCCCTGTTCAAATCCAATCTGGGGACAACACCAGGGACAGACTTGATCCGGGGACAGTGTCCTCAATCCGGGGACTGTCCCATGAAACCGGGGATGTCTGGTCACCCTACCTTAGGGCATGGATCTTCAAACTATGGCCCTCCAGTTGTTCAGGAACTCCAATTCCCATCATGCCCAGTCATGTCTGTGAATGTCAGAGTTTTACAATGCCTCATGGGATGTGTAGTTCCGCAACAGCTGGAGGGCCGTAGTTTGAGGATCCCTGCCTTAGGGTGACCACGTGTCCCGGATTGTCCGGGACAGTCCCGCATTCTGCAGGTCTGTCCCGGGCACCTTCACTCTGGGACAATACAGTGTTCCCTGGAATGAAACTGACACAGGTCCCAGCATCAGTCCCTCAGAGCTTAAGATGTGACACCCCCGCAAATAGTGAAGAACTACAGGTCCCAGCATAGATCTGTAAAATCTATGGGATCACACCCTTAGATGTCATAGGTTCATGCTGGGAGTTTTGAATGGAGGGGGGGTCGTCACATCTTTAGATATCAGGGGTTCATGCTGGGACTTGTAGTCCTTTACTTTGGGGGTTGTGACCTCCCCAAAGTTAAGGACTACAGGTCCCAGCATGACACCCCAGAGCTGAAGATGTGGAAAGCGCCAGGGACTTTTTTCTGGTTTTTGGCTCCATAGACTTCAATGGAAGGTGTGAATCAGGCCTAAGGGGACCAGCATGTCACACAGCAAGTCAGGCGTTTTGCTCATGGTTGCACCCTGGGCCTCATTGACTTGAAGCAGAATTGTATTCTTTCAATAAAGATTGACTGTTTTCTGCTGCTAGTATTAGTAAATAGATCAAAAAGTGTATTGTATTTACTTGTTTTAAACTTTTTTTTTCCAGTTATTTCCTGGTTGGTGGCCTAGGCCAAAATGATGTAATACATCCCAGCAGTCATCAGTGGGGGAGGAAGGGCTTTCTCAGCTAAGCACACCCTCCTGTCTGAAAGCCTGAGCTAAGGGCAGATAAATTTCAGGAAGTAAATGATACTTGAATGCCCCTACTCAAGATGGCCATGGCCAGTAATGCTAGGTGGGGAATTTTTCAAAGTGTTTTTTTTTAGCAAAATAAAGCATAGAGACATGAATAGATAAGTGTGTTTGCTTTGAATATTAATCACTTCCCACTGACCTGGCACATATATGTAGGGGTGCCACCTTTTCTTCAAGCCAAACACTTTAGCAGCCTGGGAGCAGGTTTGGTATCACTGGGATGCAGGGTGATGATGTCAGTAATAGCAATTTGACCACAAACACTGTTCGCTTCAGCACGCTATGCACACCACATAACTATTCTCCTTGGGGCACAGTTATGTGGTACACATTGCGTGCCGAAGTGAACAGTGTTTGTGGTCAAATTGCTATTGCTGACATCATCACGGTGCATCCCAAACCTGCTCCCAGACAGACGCCCGCAGCTCCCAGACAGCAACAGATTTCTGTATGACTATCTTGGTTATCTGGGGAGCCACAACCCGGTCTGAATAATGTGTCTGGGTTTCAGCACGCCTGAAACCTGGGCACAATTCAAAACTCGAACTATCTGGGTGAATCTTTTCTGGGTGAATCTTTCAATGCATACTTGCGAATGGGCACCTTTCCGATCATGTGATCGATGTGACTGCCAATCAGTCCCAGCATTTAGATCCACTTGAAGAATAAGTTCACCTTTTGTAACATATTACATGTTGCATCCATATTCAGGGTGTAACATGTAACACGTAACATGTTACAGATGCACCGGCCCCCGCTAACTCCGAACCCCAAGTCTGACAGCTAGCAGGGTATCTTCTCCCTCCTGCTATCTGTCATAATCTGAAAAAGATGCAGCTCTGCCCACCAGCCGTGTCATCTATTCACAGTGTTCTGTGAATCAGAAAACTACAAGGTCCAACTTACAACTGTCAGCTTGTGGTTCTCAATGAACTCCCACGGCGCTGTTGAGCGCTGTGATAGTTCATGGATGCTTCCTGCTAGTGTGTATGTATGTGTGTGTATATATATATATATATAAAATCTCTTACACTAAAGTTTTGCTTTACAGACACGTATTATTTTGTATGTTCTCCTGAGGAAGGGAGCGTTGACTCACAAAACGCAGAGTTTTCAAGATGCATGCTTTCATCTACATATGTATTGATATATAGTCTTTTCAATAGATTGAGAACATTTCAGCTGATAATATTATGATGTTGAATCTAAAGTTTCAGTATCTAGGTGACACTGGAGTGCAACAGCTGTTTTTTCTGCTAGTTCCGATGTCCCCCCTGTCCATCCAGGTATTTAAAGTGTGGTGAGTGACATCTCAGGATAGCTTTCATTCCCAGTCGATGCCTCTTACGGGGAAACGCCAGTATCACTCGGGCATTTGTAGGATAAAGTTTCTGCCACAGACCCTCCTTGGTGAACTTGAACTTGGGAGAAAGTTTCTGCCACAGACCCCTCTCAATGAGCCTCAGAAGATACCTCTGCCACAGGTCCCCTCTGGGTTGAATACCTTGAGATATGCCTCCTTAATTGAGTTACGTCTGGATCTCCTTCAGCTTGTCGCTTATGTACCGACTGACAGGTGATCAGTCCCGCAGTGCCTGGCTACCTGTGATCCCCGGTGGTTTCATCCAAGCCCTATTGGACCGCCAGCCTCTCAATGGCGCTCCTCAGACCAATTCCCCCACCGAACAGCACACTGCTTGGGATCTTAAAAAGAGGGAACCCAGTCACTCACTGAATCCCCATCGCTGGTTCAGATGCTCCGGGCCATGGGCCCGAAACTAGGAAGACCTCGTGGCACGCATGCCTCGGCCTGGTAGGCCATAGCGCCGGGGCGCCGTGATGTGGCCACCCTAAAGGTGGGTGCCACACTCGACGAAGAAGGACCCAAAACCAATGGTGTCTACCCCATAAATACCCCTCCCAGCATGCACAGCGAGGACAAACCCCCATGATTGGCTGCTGGGAAAGAGCACCCAAACCTTGACTCCACTGCTGCCACCTGCAGCACTGGGGCTGGAAGAACACCCCAATACAGCATAATGGACTTACAGCACAGCCAAGCTGAGACAGAGACCGCATAATTGCTCTAACAATCAGAATCAGAGTTTAACTGCACTCTGATCTACACATAAATTTAGATAGCACCAGTACTTTATAGTACATAGGCGCTACACATATGATATATATATATATATATATATATATATATATATATATATATATATATATATATATTCAACAGGTAGATTGATCTGTAGGGTAAGTGCAAGATATTTAATTTTACAATTTTCTATTTTTGTTTACTTTTTACATTTTTATTTCAGTTTTATCATTATAATAAAGATGAATTCTAGGTATTGCTAATTTAACATAGTTAAATTTTTCCAGCTTGGGTGGTTGCTTCCTTGACTCGGGAAGACGTACCAGCACATCCTCCCATTCCTGCGATGTGATCTGTGAAGGACACAGCAGATCACAGATCAGGGTAACCTTTTGATCGTTGTAACCAATCACAGTAGTAAACATTCATGCAGGCTTTGAACAGTGAATAGCACCTGTACTGAGCAAGTGACCTTCTGTGTTTACAATTTAGCAGGGAAGCAGCTCTGCTCAGGACCCAGAAGCTAGTGCAGATCACTGTAGTAGCAGTGCCCAATACAGTGATTTCCAGGTTGCATGGGGATCCCACACAGGGCAAAAGGGGCAGCTGCCCTGGGCCCAGTCATTGCTGTGGGGCCCAAAGCAGTTGCCCATTGAGCCCACAAATAGTTGATAAATGGATTCGAGAGGGCCCAAGACAATGTGTGCCAAGGGTCCAATCAATATTAAAGATGGCTTTGATCCCACAGGTATGGCACATACATACTTACATTGGTCCAGGTGGACCAATGTAACTATGTGAAAAATGCAATACCCAGGGATGGACTGGCCATAGGGACTACAGGGAGTTTCCCGGTGGGCCGATGGCTCAGTGGGCCGTTTTTTGAATCCGAGATGCTGCTTGGAGGACTTTTTTTAACGCCCTGGCAGCGCCCCAGTGTGAAAGCACTCAGGCTTTCACTCTGGGACTGCAGCGGAATCGTTTTTCAGTCGCTTTACAGGCGCCTAAAAACGCCTCAGTGTAAAAAGGGGTCCTACACTCACCCCCTCTCTTTTACACTCACTCTCTTTTTCTTACACTCACCCCCTCTTCCTCAACCCTCCCTCTCACCCCCTTTCCCTCAACCCTCCCTCTCTCTCTCTCATTCCCCTCTCTCTCACCCTCTCATGATATACAATAATGGATGTAAGGGCCTTTTTGGTGGGCGTGTTTTTTCGGGGGGGTGGGGGCAGCATTTTATTGAATTAAAGTGGGCCGGTCTGGATGAAGTCCAGGGCCGAATTTTTGTCCCAGTCCAGCCCTGGCAATACCTGGAGCCCATGTTTAATTGGTGCCAGGGAGAAATATGGACCCGCAAAGTAATAGATTTCTATTTGCCAAGTTTGTCTCACCTAAGTGCAAACTTATGATTTTTTTAATTATTATTATTTTTTATAATACATTTTATTGATCAGCACTACCAGCATGCTCTGGTTTTCTGTTTTCTTTTCTGTTACTGTGACCTTCCTGTTGTCACAAAGTCTGTATTTGTTGTGACTACGTATATGCAGTTATAGCAAACATGCCAGCATTCCAGAGAACGCTGTCTCAGGTGAGAAGCAAAACCAAAGACGTATGTCTGTAGGTATATTTACCATGAAAACTTTCTCTTATTGTGCAGTGATATAAAAATCAGACAAAACTTTCTTAAAAAAAAAAAAAATCTGACAAAACCTACCATCATGTGCATATATTTTTCAAAATGCAAGCATACCACGATTGCTCAATCAGGTCAACAGGCACTGGCTTGAAGAACTGCTGGGCCCTCCCCAGACACTGGGAGGATTTCCTAAGGGAGACGTCATGGTATGTATGGCAAAATCTAGCTGTTGGGACATAGACTATGACACATGCTAAAGAATATGACTGTCAGTAGAGGCACCCTGATTTCTGTATGCACAGTGTCATGAGATCTCATATACCAGGCAGGCGGATGGAATGTTATGTGGAGAATAGAATCCTGTATTAACTTGCTGAGCTGATTCACAGCTCTGTTCAGGAAGTCAGTGAGATTGTGGATCTACGAGAAACAGCATTGCTGTGCTAACTGGGTATGTCTGCCTTGAAAGTCTAATGTATTCAACCGTTGACCTTTATCAGGCTTGTGTTCATGTATTATTTATGTTATTTTCTTATTATTATGTTATTGTTATTTCATAAAAATAGAGAGTATTTACTGTGCTTGGGTTCTAGCATAAAATTGTAGGTAACAATAATAACACAGGAAAATTGATCTATTTTTCTTATTGGTATTTCATATTATTATTTATGTTTATTTACATTTTTTTATTAATATAATATTTATTTTGTGTCAAACCGTTCTTTGGGTAAATATGTAATGCTTTGTCTTCTCTGTTCTGATAAGCACTCCTATTGGTGTTTACAACTTTCTAGATCTTGGTGATTATAATACTTCCTTCTTAGGCCGAGTACTCACGATCAAACATGTCCGATGAAACCGGTCCGCGGCGACGTGGGCGGCCTGCCTTTAAAAGGCTTCCACGCATGCGTCAAAGTCATTCGACGCATGCGAGGGATGGCGGGCGGCAGGACATGTACGTTAGGTCTGTACAGACGACCGTACATGTCCGGGCGGACAGGTTTCCAGCGGACTGTTTTTAAGCAAGTCCAGGAAACAGTTGTCTGCTGGAAACCTGTCCGATCCGCCTGAAAATGGTCCGCTCGGGCCTCCACACAGCCAAACATGTCTGCTGAAACTGGTCCGCGGACCAGTTTCAGCAGACATGTTTGGTCGTGAGTACGGGGCCTTAGAAGCATTTATTTTTAAAGGTTAGATTCAACTAATGCCAGTGGATGCTGTTGGTAAAAATAATTTCTGTTGCACACTGTCGGTGTCTGTAGTCCTGTCATACTGGAATATCTGTATATTCCAGATAAGTGAGCATGTCTCACTTCCTGTGAATGACCACAAAACTTAAAGAGACCCTGTTGCAAAACACACACACACACACACACACACACACACATATATATAAAGGCTGTGCAAATTAACTTTTAATTATTCGATTAATCTTTAATTTTTTTGATCGATCAAAATCTTTTTGATCGATTACAATTCTTTTGATTGGTACTCACTTCTCCGCCAGCTTCTGGGCCTTCAGGGAGTTCCGCCGGAGATCCAGTAACATCACGGACACCGGCGGGGCTTGCCGTGTCCATCTGAAGGGCTCCTTTGCTGTGCCTTTATATCTGCATGCCAGCGGGACCTTCCTATCTGCCACACGCAAGGGCTGTTACACTTTCCTCTATCACTTCCCTCTATCAACCTGGGATTCTACAACCATCCACTAGGAGTTGTGATAGTTCCCTTCATGGGACATCTACATGCCGACGGATTGATGTTAACCTCTCCTCATCTGGATTCAGCAGTGGTATCGTTGTACACATTTTTATACCAGTATCATACTTGGCTACATGTTTTTATGACTGCTTTTGTTACCGTTTGGTATTACTCGCACCATTTTTACAGTTTATGTAGCTACATCGATTCTATCTCCAGTGCAATATTTATTTGGTTACCTACTTGAAGACTATAAAAGTTTTAATGCTATTCCCATCGAGTGCTGCCTTTGTGTGTTTTTGTATCCTGCTATCCATTTTTCCAGTGGTTGGTAGCTGAACTGGGAATCAGCCTGCAAGGAGATCAGCTAAAAGTAGTTGGATCTGTATGTGCATTATAATTAATCGAAATTAGTCGATTAATCGATTTAAAAAAAAAAAACGATTAATCGAACAGAAAAAATTTGATCAGTAACAGCCCTATATATATATATATATAGATAGATAGAACTACCCCCGAAGGAGCTGCTGGTTTTTGTTTTGGGTGGCACGTTACCTCTGTTTCTTCGCCGTCTAGGGTACTTGATGAGAGTTGCAATAAAGGGAATGTCTTTTCTGTGCTTTTATTACCCAGCCGGGTAAAAACGATAATAGTAGAATTGAGTGAAGCGAGAGGAGAAAAGGAAATGGCAAATTCAGGTGTAACTTGGTAGGGAAACAGTCCTGCTTCCAACGACAACTTTACATCGTCACTCTATCCAGAGTGGGTATAGTGCATCTGGACATGCCTCTCTCACCAGCCTGGCAGCCAGAGTGTCAAGGATAGGGTGACCAGACATCCCCAGTTTCAGGGGACAGTCCCCTGATTGAGGACACTGTCCCCAGACCAAGTCTGTCCCCGGTTTTGTCCCCAGATTGGATTTAATAGGGGGCAGGGGCAATTTCAAAGACAATCAGTGCAGAATTAAAATAAAAAAAAATAGAATTACACACTTTCGCTCTGCCGTGCCTACTAGCATAGGGGGGTTGTATTTTTCCCATTATCTGTGCCCCTTTCTGATGATCATGTGCTGGTCAGAGCGGTAATATTTTTTCAGTTTCGGGCGCATGCCCATTCAGCTCCGCTCGCATGTTCTTCCGCCTTGGCTCAAATCCTGGCCAGCCACTTGCCTATCTCCTTGCCTTCCCTGGAGGAGTGATCTTCCTCCGCTTCCCATCCAGTAGTAGCCGAGGCCCGAAGAGTAAGACTTGAGAGTCTGTGAGGTGGGTGGCGACGGGCAGAGAGTCGCTGATTGTTGCCATTACTAGTAAAGAAAAAATATGTCCCCGGATTTCATTTTAAAAATCTGGTCACCTTAACTTAGGATGAAGTCTCTGCCACAGACCCTCCTAATGCCCTGTACACACAATCGGTACTTCTGATGAAAACGGTCCGATGGACCGTTTTCATCGGACAAACCGATCGTGTGTGGGCCCCATCGTTTTTTTCCCCCATCGGTGAAAAAAAATAGAACCTGTTTTAAAATGTTCTGATGGTTAAAAAAACGATAGAACAAACCGATCGCATGCTCAGAATCAAGTCGACGCATGCTCGGAAGCATTTGACTTTATTTTTCTCTGCACGTCATTTTGTTTTACATCACCGCGTTGGACACGATCGGATTTTTAACTGATGGTGTGTAGACAAGACTGATGAAAGTCAGCTTCATCGGATATCTGATGAAAAAATCCATCGGTCCATTTTCATCGGATGAACCGATCGTGTGTACATGGCATAATAGTTTGGAGATGATTATGGTCCGGAATCCTCTTTTAGTAGATTCAGCACCCGGATCTCAGAACCCAGGTTGTCCCCCGATGAATGGACAGGCCCCTCCTGGAACACCAGCCTTGTGCTTGGTATTTTTTTTTTGGACAGACTCCTCATCGGTCAGCTTCTTCCAATGGGACAGACAGCTCAGGACCCCCTTCAGATTGGGGACCCAGTCAATCACTGTGTCCGTAAAGCAGATCAATTGCTCCGGGCCAACGTGGTCCCGGAACTAGGAACACTGCTACCCACGCACACCCCGGCCAGGAGGGCCATATGGGGAGGGGGTGTCGTGGAATGGCTACCCCAATGGTGGGCGCCACACGAGGAAGAACCCCATGGAAATGGCGTCTGCCCCCTTTATACCCCTCCCCACCATGCACAGCGAGGTGGCCCAACCCCTGACTGGCTGGGCCAGGGGTGAGGGGAGTCCCCGGACAGCCCACAGTACAGTCAAGCTAGAGCAAAGACCCAAATTCAAACAATTAAACCAGTTCAGAGCCAACTTTTTCTCTGAACCTTTCCTCTAAATTTCACATAGCACTGGCCCTGATAATAGCCAGGCGCTACATATATATATATATATATATATATATATATATATACAGTATATATATATATATACACACTATATATATATATATATATATATATATATATATATATATATATATATATATATATATATATATATATATATATATATAAATATAAATGCACATTTGTAAAATAACGTTTTAAAACTTGACTTAGGCCTTAGGCTGACCATACATGATCGAATTTCGAAAGAATTTTCTTTTGATAATCAAACATTTCATGCGTTTTGTGCAGTGCCGGTGCTAGGCAATTTTTCTCCCTAGGCGAGACCAGCTACTTGCCCCCCCCCCCCCAAAAAATTATAATAATCAAAATGAATAAAACATTGTTAGCACCAGAACTCCTGGTGGAGGGAGAGGGGGTTCAGCCAGGTGGAGGGAGGATGGAGCCAGGCGGAAAGGAGAGGGGGTCAGCCAGGTGGAGTGATGGAGTCAGGTGGACAGGAGAGGGGGTGTGCAGCCAGGTGGGGAGAGGATGGAGCCAGGTGGACAGGAGAGGGGGGTGTAGCCAGGTGGGGGGAGGATGGAGCCAGGAGGGGGGTGCAACCAGGTGGACAGGAGAGGGGGTGCAGCCAGGTGGAGGAATGGAGCCAGGTGGACAAGAGGGGGGTGCAGCCAGGTGGAGGGAGGCTATAGCCAGGTGGACAGGAGAAGTGGTGCAGCCAGGTGGACAGGTGGGGGATGGAGCCAGGTGGACAGGAGAGGGGGTGCAGCCAGGTGGACAGGAGAGGGGTTACAGCCAGGAGAGGGGTTCCACCCCCGTGCTCTGGTGGCTGACTGCAGAGAGGCTGGTTAAGCAGCTTTGCTTTGAGCTCCTCAAGACAAATGGCACAGCGGCCTCGGCCCAGCGTGTGTTCTATGGCCAGTCCATCCTGGCTGTCTCTGTGCACAATGCCGCCCGCCCTGCTTCTCCAATGGCTGCACATCACCAGGGAGGGAGGCGGGGTGGGCAGAGAGCTGACACCCACAGCTTCTGGACATTGGTATGGTCGCCCCTGGCTCTGGGGGAGGGGGATCTGTCTGCTCCTTCTCCCTGCTCAGCCAGATGGAGCCGCCTCCCGCTACACTCCGCACCAGCCACCACCCAACAGAGGGGAACCAATCCTCTTGAGGACCCAGCGGCTGTGGCTGCGCACCTAGGCGGCAGTAGTTTGTCTAGTGGGAGCGCCGGTACTGGTTTTGTGATCCAAAGGTGCCACCATTGATTTCAAAATGTTGCCAACCAAGGTTTCAATTTCACCTCATAATAATTTTCGTGTCTGGGAATCTTCTTTTATTTTCTTGCACATGCGCATTTCTTTTTTGATTACTTTTCGTGCAGTATTCGCCCATTGTTGATTAAAAAATCTTTAATTTTTACAAAAATTTCCAACATGCCTGATTACACAAATTCTATGGCCGCACGAAAATAGGCTGTTGCTGTAGCCCACTAATGGTGCAAAATTCGAATGAAAATTCTTAGATAGGATTTTCAAAAGAAAATTCTTTCGAAATTCGACTCATGTATGGCCTGCCTAAGCTGAAGTTTAGTCTGCTTATATCCAATTCCTCACCTTACCCTGATCAACATGCTACGTTTTCACAAAACCTTTCTGCTTTCATTATGTATCTTAATCACTTCAACTCCAAAAAATGTATCCCTGTTCCATTTTTTGCAATACGGCACTGTGTTACTTTAACTGACAATTGCACGGTCGTGCTACACTGTACCCAAATAAAATTGATGTCCTCTTTTCCCACAAATAGACCGACAATTTTGATTGGTTTGCGCAAAAGTTATAGTGTCTATGGTATATACAGTATTAATGGGATTTTTTTTCTTTTATTAGTAATGGCGGCGATCAGCGACTTATAGCGGGACTGTGATCGTGTGGCTGACAAATCGGACACCTGACACTTTTGACACTTTTTGAATTGGGATCCAGTGACACCAATACAGTGATCAGTGCTAAAAATATGCACTGTCACTATACTAATAACAATGGCTGGGAAGGGGTAAACATCTGGGACGATCAAAGGGTTAAATGTGTGCCTAGATGGTGTTTCAGTGTAGTGGGGGAGGTTATTTTACTAGTGGAAGGCATGGATCGGCATTCCAATACCTGGAAGTGCAGAATCATGTATATACAGTATATGTGATCCTGCGCATCGTGGCCATCCTGTAGCAGTAAATGTGCGGCCGGCAAGTGATTATTTTAGATCTAGATACACTGGGGTTGAGTTGCTAAAACTGGAGAGTGCAAAATCTGGTGCAGCTGTGCATGGTAGTCAATCAGCTCCTAAATTCAGCTTGTTCAATTAAAGCATTTGTAGAGGAAAAAAATCCACTGTGCACTACAAGTGCACTTGGAAGTGCAGTCGCTGTAGATGGGGGACATGCAATGAAAATGAAAAACAGCATTTTTGCTTGTACATGATTGGATGATAGAAATCAGCAGAGCTTCCCTTCATTTCAGATCTACCCCTCAGATCTACAACGACTGCACTTCCAAGTGCACTTGTAGTGCACAGTGGATTTGCCTTTAGTAAATCAATCCCATTGTTGTTGCTGGCTTAAAGGGGTTGTAAAGGTAAATGTTTTTTCACCTTAATGCATCCTATGGTAACTTGATACGGTAACTTGATACGCCGATCCCAAATCAACCAGCGGCTCCTTCGGGGGTGAGCGCTACATTAGCTTTAGTTATCCCATAATAGTAATAATAATTAACACATGTGTAGCGCCAGGTCACTTTCAGGACCGGTGCTATTATAAATTTAGGGGAGAATTCAGAGAAGTAGTTAGATATGAATTGATTTGACTGTTTACATTTAGGGTGTCTGCTCTAGCTTGGATGTGCTGTGGGCTGACCTTCCTGTTCGGGGACTCCCGTCACCCCCGACCAGCAAGTGGCAGCAGTGTGGTCAAGTGCTCTGAGTGCCACTACTTAGCGGCCAGTGGAGTTGATCTCTCCGCTGTGCATGCTGGGGAGGGGTATAAAGGGGGCAGATGCCCTTACCTCAAGGTTCTTCCTCGTGTGGCGCCCACCATTGGGGTAGCCATTCCACGACACCCCTGCATATGGCCCTCCTGGCCGAAGTGTGCGTGGGCAGCAGTGTTCCTGGTTCCGGGACCACGTTGGCCCGGAGTGATTGATCCACTGTGTGGACCCAGTAGCTGACTGGGTCCCCAATCTGGAAGGGGTCCCGAGCTGTCCGTCTGATTGGAGGAAGCCAACCGGTGAGGAGTTTGTCCGGGAGATACCTAGCACAAGGCTGGTGTTCCAGGAGGGGCCTGTCCATTCAGCAGGAACCACCTGAGTTCTGACAGGCTGGATGTTGGTCGCCTGTTAGCTACTGACTTTACAAAAGTACCTGAAGGAGATCCGGGTGCTGAATCTACTAAGAAAGGGTTCTGGACCATAATTGTCTCCAATCTTATGGGAGGGTCTGTGGCAGAGACCTAATCCTAAATTCGAGTGACATTCTGGCTGCCAGGCTTGTGAGAGAGGCCTGTCCAGGTGCGCTATACCCATTCCGGCTGGAGTGGCGAAGTAAAGTGTTGTTGGAAGCAGGACTGTTTCCCGTGTTCAGTTATACCTGGATCTACTGTCTTCTATTTGCCATCCCTTCACCTTTCTACTGTTTAACCGTTTTTACCCGGCAGGGTAATAAAAGCACAAAAAGACACCTGTTGTGTGGACATTGCCTTTACTACAGCTCTTATCAAGTACCCTAGACGGCGGAGATAAAGAGGCAACGTGCCGCCCAAAACAAAACCAGCAGCTCCTTCGGGGGTAGTGCTACACATATATAATAATAATTAACAAATTAACCATTTGAACGATCATTTCCTGATTAGTAGTATCATCAATGAAGTGTATCATAAATATTTGTATTTTTTTTGGGTGGTTAGCATTGTTATTAAGAATTTTATCATATGTCACTTATCGTTTATGATTATTCACTCATTTCTGAAGAAAGTTAGTAAGATTCATATTTTCTCCTGCACAGATGGAATAAGCGCACCATTATTTTATTCAAATTTAAAAATAGTAGTATTGTAGACAAAAAGTACAACACACTGAAACTATGGCCCAGATTCTCAAAAGAGATACGACGGCGCATCTCCAGATACGCCGTTGTATCGCTGCCTAGCGTCGTTGTATCTATGCGACTGATTCTTAGAATCAGTTACGCATAGATATTCATTAGATCCGACAGGCGTAAGTCTCTTACGCCGTCGGATCTTAACTGCAATTTTTTTTTTGCCCGCTAGGTGGCGCTTCCGTCGATTTCCCCGTCGAGTATGCAGATTAGCTAGATACGCGAATTCCCGAACGTACGCGTGGCCGACGCAGTAAAGTTACAACGTTTACGTTAGGCTTTTCCCGGCGTAAAGTGGCCGTCGTTCCCGCGTCGAAAATTAAAAAATTTACGTTGTTTGCGTAAGTCGTCCGTGAATGGGGCTGGACGTCATTTACGTCCACGTCAAAACCAATATGTCCTTGCGGCGCATTAGGAGCAATGCACACTGGGAGATTTCCACGGACGGCGCATGCGCCGTTCGTGAAAAACGTCAATCACGTCGGGTAACAGTTGATTAACATAAAACACGCCCCCCCTTCGACATTTGAATTAGGCGGGCTTACGCTGGCCGATTTACGCTACGCGGCCGCAACTTACGGAGCAAGTGCTTTGAGAATACAGCACTTGCCCTTGTAAGTTGCGGGCGGCGTAATGTAAATCATATACTTTACGCCGCCGCAAAGATACGCCAGTCTACCAGAATCTGGCCCTATGTTTTTGATACAAAGTGTGCTGTTGTGTTTTCTAAGTAAATTTACTTAATTTTTGTTATAAATAATGTCAATGTTAAACTGCAAAAACTAAGAAGAAACAAATGAAAATATTTGCTTATGAACAGAAAAATGTGTTATATATATATATTAAGAGAAAAGAGTAGTAGACCCCATTCAGTGTATCCCCACAGATGTGATTGGAAAGTCTGTACAAAGCAAGCTTGACTGTTTGCTGTTCGCATGTATCTGCAAATTGAGCACATAATTGCGGTTAGAAACAGATGATCAGCCCTCGACAGCCAACACATTTTAAAAAAAAAGGAAGCAGTTCCTAGGGGAAGGAACAAATTTCATACTGGGTGAAGTAGCATTAAATACATATTTGCATCTACTTTGTAGTTCTGTTGACAGTAGTCAAAGTGATTCAACAAAGCATATGTAGCGCTCACCTCCGCAGGAGCCGTTGATGAATAATTGGGTGGCATGTTACCTCTGTGACTCCGCCGTCTAGGGTAGTTGAAGAGAGCCATAGCAATGGAATGTCCACACAGCAGGTGTCTTTTTCTTACCAACTGACAGGTGACTGACGTCCAGCCTTTCAGTGTCTGGTTACCTCGATCCCCGGTGGATTGTCAAGGCCCTGTTGGAAGGCCAGCCTCTCTTGGCTCTCCTCAGGTGGACTCCCCACCGAACAGCTTCCTCACAAAGGAACAACGCTTGGGATCTTCTCAGGATTGGGGACCCAGTCGATCACTGGGGCCCCGCCACAGCTTAAACGTTCCGAACCATCATGGTCACGGAACCAGGAGCACTGCATGGCACGAACACCCCGGCCTGGTAGGCCATCTCGCCGGGGGCTGTGATGTGTGGACACCCTGAAGGTGGGTGCCACACCGGAAAAAGACCCCGCATCAAATGGCGTCTGTTCCAGAAGTTCCCTCTCCCAGCATGCCCCGCGAGAGAACCTCTCTCCTCATTGGCTGCTGGCAAACGGCCCCCAAACCTCGACTCCTCTGCTTCCACCTGTCGCCCCGGGGTGGTATGACACCCCAGCCACAACAGAATGGGCACACAGCACAGCCAAGCCGAAACAGAGACCCTTTCCAGAATTCAAATTGAAATCAGAGTCACTTACACTCTGATCACCCCTTAAATTTTGTCAGCACCGGTACTTAGAAGTAACCCGGCGCTACACATATAAAGTAGGCTTTGTTGGGTGACTATGACTACAGTAAACATGACTAAAAAGTAGACCCAGAAATGTATTTAATTCCACTTCAATCAGTATAAAGTTTGTTATAAAGTAAACCTGAGCAATTCAAACTCACCTCTCGAAGTGTAGGCAACCCTCGAGAGGTGGAGATCTACCTGAACAACATGGAAAACTATTTAAGTTCACCTGGCTGCGCCAGATGTTTTTCTTTTAAGGGAGATAACCTAGCAAAGCCTCATTAAAAAGGTTTGAATAGTTCAGGGGTCACTTTGGTGCATCACCAACAATGCTGCTTGCACAATTTTTGGTCCATCATGGTACAATGGACAGCTTATTCAAATGAATAGCTTGTCCAAACGCAACACACCTGGACGTACAACATAATGCACCCCAGTGAACCAGGCTTGTGTGAATGGGCCCCAAGTAAATCAGAATGCAGAGGTCATTAGTATGTAATGCAGAGTGTAAGGGTCAGGCCTCGGCAAAAACCAGCAAGAAAACTGCTTCTTGCCGAGATTACCGTTCGTGTGTACGAGGCTTTCAGGTTTCTCGTCAGGAAATCTGGCCAGAATCTCTACGAGAAAAAAAGAGAACCTGCGCTTTTTTTTATCGTCGAGATTCTTGTCGGCCTGTTTCCCGACGAGAAACCCGAGAGAGAGTGTGTATACTTACCTGTCGCCGTGGAAACCCGCGCATGCTCGAAATGACTTTTGACGCATGCGCGGTTATATTGAAAAGGTCATTGTGTACACTAGGGCGGCAAGAGATTCTTGCCAAGAATCTCGTCAGGGAAAACAAACAACGTTTTTTCCTGACGAGATTCTTGCCCGTGTGTACAGGGCCTCAGAAGTATTTATTGCCGAGTGCAGGGGTCAGGAATAGGTAATGCACAGTGCAGAACTCGGGAGTAAGTAGTGCAGAGGTTAATAGTATGTAACACACATTGCAGGTTTCAGGAAAAAGTAACACATAGCGAAGGGGTAGGTAGTATGTAATGCAGAATGTAGATTTAGGAGTAAGTAATGCAGAATGTAGATTCAGGAGTAAGTAATGCAGAGTTTAGCGGCCAGGAATAATTAATATACAGTGCAGGGGTCAGTAGTAAGTAATGCAGAGTGCAGAGATCAGCAGTATGTAATGAACAGTGCAGGGTTCAGGAGTAAGTAACAGAGTAAAGAAATCAGTAGTATGTAATGCAGAATGTAGATTCAGGAGTATGTAATGCAGAGTGCAGGGGTCAGGAATATTAATGTGCAGTTCAGGGGTCTGAAGTAAGTAATACAGAGTGAAGAGGTCAGTGGTATGTAATGCAGAATGTAGATTCAGGACTAAGTAATGTGGAGTGTAGGGGCCAGCAATAATACATGTGGTTGTAAACTCTGGAAAAAAAACAACAACCTGCAAGACAAAGGCATAATAAGCTAGTATGCATTGCATACTAGCTCATTATGAAATACTTACCTTAGAACGAAGCTGTTGCAGCATTTCCCGTACACCTCTGTGACATGTCTCCGGAATGTTATGTCTGGGTTTGCGTGCTCCGGCACTGAGATGCAATGACGTTACGGCACCTCAGCAGCTGTTTCTTCAGTGGCGTTTCTTCAGTGTGCATGTGCTGATGATGTCGGCACATGCGGATAAAGTCAATATAATACGTTTAGAAGAAATTCACGGTATTATTATAGGCAAAAGTGGTTAAAAAGGGTTTACAACCACTTTAATGTACGGTGCAGGGGTCAGGAGTAAGTAGTGCAGAGATCAGTAGTATGTAACGAACAGTGCAGGGTCCAGGGGTAAGTAACATAGAGTGAAGAGGTCAGTAGTATGTAATGCAGAATGTAGATTCAGGAGTATGTAATGCAGAGTGTAGGGGTCAGGAATAATTAACGCACAGTGCAGGGGTCAGGAGTAAGTAATGCAGTGCGCGGAGATCAGCAGTATGTAATGAACAGTGCAGGGTTCAGGAGTAAGTAACACAGAGTGAAGAGGTCAGTAGTATGTAACGCAGAATGTAGATTCGGGAGTAAGTAATGCACAGTGCAGGGGTCAGGAGTAAGTAACACAGAGTGAAGAGGTCAGTAGTATGTGTGATACATTTGCCTATATGTCTCAGTTTACTGCTCCCTGCTAGCCAGGTTATTGATGTGCTAATGTCCCCTCACTATTTCTAAAGGTTAATTGATCTATTGTGTTGTGTGAAGGAGAGCTGGGTTTAAGTGGCTTGTGTTAATTATTCTGATTGCTTCATTGTGGTAATTATCTCTCTATATGCGGGGTCGAGCGGTCTGGTTGATGTATTCAGTACAGCTAGTGCTCAGCGTCATTGATGTCATTGTCTAAAGAAAATGTGTTTCAGCATCGGCCCCGTCGTGTCTACCTAGTCATCTGTATGGAAGCCCCAGTGTGAGGGGGGCGGAGATTTGTCATTGTAACAGTTTTGGAAATGACATATAAGCGGTGTGTTATAACATTAAAGTCTGTGTTGTTCAAGCAGTAAGCTGGTCTCATGTGTGGCTTTCTGGGCGATTCCAGGGATATCCCTCCTCGTGGAATATTGGGGTGATTTTCGTTATGGGAAGAAGGGAACGTTGACGGGGATATCATACCGATACCGTCACAATTGGTTGGTAGCAGTGGGATTTTTCCCTTCTATTCCCCTTCACACCCGGATTCCAAGCAGACACTGGAAGAACTACTGGAAGTTCGTGGAAGGATTGCTAGCAACAAAACCAAGCGGGTCATCATAGCAGAATCAATGGAGCTAGACCAGGAGGACGGGATTGCAGCAACGCCAGCAGTACAAGAGATGGAGACACCAGTGATTCAGGAGGAGGAATCGCCAGCCAACAAGCTAATGAGAGAGAAGCTAGCGTGGTTCGGCCCGAACCCAACGCCAGATGTGGTACTGAAAGTGATGGACCTGTTAGCGAAGGAGGCTAAAGAAATAAGAGACGCGGAGCTACAGAAGGATAAACAAATAAGGGACGCAGAACTACAGTTAAAACTGGCAGCAGTCCAACAAGCAGCCGCACCTTCTCCGAACAGTGAGTACAGCACAGCAGACGCAAGGAAGATTCCGTTTAGCGCTTTTAAAGCTTTTGATGAAAAGGACTGTGAGATTGATAACTTCCTGGCGGATTTTGAGCGACAATGTAACCTGCACCGAATAGCTAGAGGAGACTGGGTTGCAATATTGTCAGGCAAACTGTCAGGCAAAGCTTCTGATGCTTTCCGGACCGTGCCAGATCAGGATATTCATAGCTACGCCCGGGTTAAAGAAGTGCTCCTGGCTCGTTATGCAGTAACCCCAGAGTCCCACCGACAGAAGTTCAGGGACTCACGCAAAACCACGAAAGACTCTTATGCGGAATGGGCATGCCAATTGTCCCGGTCGGCCTCTAACTGGGCTAACAGCAGCCAGGCCACCACCGCAGAGGACATTTTGCAACTAATGCTCCTGGAGCAATTTTACAATCACATCCAGACGGATGTCAAAGATTGGGTGAGAGATCGCAGGCCCATGACTCTACCAGAGGCCGCGAAGTTGGCGGATGAATATGCAGATACTCGCAAGACGAACCAGGTCACACCACAGGAACAACCTCCACCACAAACGGTGCCCTCACACCCACCAACCGCTAGATACCAACCTCCTAACAGACCGGTGACATCTAGCCCTCGCTATCATCGCCAGGAGGGCAACGAACAACGCTGCTTCCGGTGCAAACAGCTGGGTCACTTCAAGCAGAATTGCCCCATGAATGACAACACCAGGTCAAATTGGTCTCAACCTGGGTACCGCCCACCAGCAGCAGCCCATTGTGTAGACTCGGCTTGGGATCCAAAGGAGCTGGGTCAGGAAGAACCATTGGGCACCCCTTACGAAGCCCTCATGGTACAATCTGTTATTACGGACAACAGGGAACACCATTGTCAGCTGGTCATGGGCGACAGCCCTGAGCCGGAGGGGCCCTGGAGGGAGCTGGGCAGAAAGAGGCACCGCCGGCCACCCTTCAAGAAGAAGAGGTCCTGGAAGCCGTATAACAAGCTGACCTGGGAGGAGAAGAAGCGACTGGAGGAGAGGGAGTCGCAGCGGGCGTCCCAGATGCGTGCCGAGATGTTCGCCAAGGGCCCACCGGTGGCCCCTTACACCACCACCCAGTTCCTGATGATGAAGGACCACGTGGAGAGCCTGCAGGACATGAGCAAGCAGGAGCTGATCCGTGAGTACATAGAGCTGGAGGAGTGCATAAGCCGCATGGAGGAGGAGAACAACCACCTGAGGTCACAGCAGCATGAACTGGAGATGGAGCTGGAGAAGCTCCAAGAGGAGAACCGGCGGCTGCGGAGGGAGCAGGGGGTGGCTGACCTTATGGGGCTCTGATTCCCCTCCCCCCCCCCCGGACTCTGAGCACCAGTGCTACAGCATTTCAACAAATATAACTTTTTCTTTTTATGAATCTCCTGGGATTGTCACTTCAGAGCCATAACCTGCCCCCTCCCATAGCGGGACACCTAGACGGCGGCGCACAGACCCATTCGCTGTCTTCACACTGACTTCTGGTGACTTTGCAGATCGCACAAAGACTTGGGGACTGACCGGCGTGTGATCTGACGACCCGGTGACATACCTGAGTCTGAAGCAGTTGCCAAGGGAGGTCAGTCATGCCAAACGGAGTTAACCTCTGACTAATAGCTCTGAACCCGTCAACCCTACTGGACCAGGGAAGGTCCAACCGGGTTTGCCGGAGCAGGGAGCAAAAGGGGGGCCATTGTGATACATTTGCCTATATGTCTCAGTTTACTGCTCCCTGCTAGCCAGGTTATTGATGTGCTAATGTCCCCTCACTATTTCTAAAGGTTAATTGATCTATTGTGTTGTGTGAAGGAGAGCTGGGTTTAAGTGGCTTGTGTTAATTATTCTGATTGCTTCATTGTGGTAATTATCTCTCTATATGCGGGGTCGAGCGGTCTGGTTGATGTATTCAGTACAGCTAGTGCTCAGCGTCATTGATGTCATTGTCTAAAGAAAATGTGTTTCAGCATCGGCCCCGTCGTGTCTACCTAGTCATCTGTATGGAAGCCCCAGTGTGAGGGGGGCGGAGATTTGTCATTGTAACAGTTTTGGAAATGACATATAAGCGGTGTGTTATAACATTAAAGTCTGTGTTGTTCAAGCAGTAAGCTGGTCTCATGTGTGGCTTTCTGGGCGATTCCAGGGATATCCCTCCTCGTGGAATATTGGGGTGATTTTCGTTATGGGAAGAAGGGAACGTTGACGGGGATATCATACCGATACCGTCACAGTATGTAATGCAGAATGTAGATTCGGGAGTAAGTAATGCACAGTGCAGGGGTCAGGAGTAAGTAATGCAGAGCGTAGGGGTCAGGAATAATTAACGCACACTGCAGGGGTCAGGAGTAAGTAATGCAGAGCGTAGGGGTCAGGAATAATTAACGCACACTGCAGGGGTCAGGAGTAAGTAATGCAGAGCGTAGGGGTCAGGAATAATTAACAGGAGTAAGTAATGCAGTGTGCAGAGGTCAGAAGTATATAAAGCACACAACTACAGCAACTATAATGCCTCGTACACACGATCTGGCTTTTGACCGGCCAAATCACATCAGAATTCCGACGGAATTCCATCTGAGAAAAATAAAACATGTTCTATGTCTAAACTCCGATGGAATTCATCGTAATTTTCGATGAAAAAACTCTGATGGGGCTACACACGATCGTCTGACTTTTTCCATCGGAAATTCTGATGCATTACTGTAACATGCTGGTGTATTGTGGTGCTGGGAGCTCCCGGTGCCACCCATAGACATGAATGAATGTAGGACTTAAAGTGGTACCTAAAGTGGCACTTGCATACAGACATAAGTTCTTGAACACAGACTATATGCGGTGGGAGACTTTCGTTTGTAAGTATGCACTATTTGATACAAATGGTGACACATACTTGCATACAGCTGCCTACCCATTCATGTCTATGGGTGGCTGTATGCAGCACCAGGGTCTCCCGTGCTTCAAAATGCACCAACATGTTTACATTGTATGCAGGAATATGTCTGTGTGTATGAGCCCTAAACTGTTCAATTCAAATTTGATTTTAGAGTCTTTGATTTGATTTTTGAGGATTGTCATGGTGCCTGAAGGAACAGAGTTCAGGGATGATTTGTTTTAAAGTTCTTTTACTGCTTAAAAAAATGTAAAATAGTTTAATGTTCATGGCCTGCGCACAGTTGCACTTTAACATGAATATCCAAAAAACACACTGAAATGTTGATTGGTGAAGGAAAGATGATAATTACTTTTCAATGATGAATCACTTAGACCCCTTTCACACTGAGGAGTTTTTCAAGCAGTTTAGCGCTAAAAATAGCGCCTAAACACTGCCAGAAAAACTCCTGCCCTGCAGTCTCAGTGTGAAACCCATCCACCGCTCCTTCCCATTGAAAACAATGGGACACCGTGGCTATTAACCCTTTTTCGTCCGCTAGCGGGGGTTAAAACCACACCCAGGCCCGGATTTCCCACAAGGCCACCAAGGCCAGGCCTCGGGGTGGCAGGGCACAGTGGGGCGGCAGCGGCATGAAGTCCCCCGACGGCCGGAACATACAGTTAAAGAGGAGTTCCACCTAAAAATGGAACTTCCTCTTAACCCACTCCTCGCCCCCTTACATGCCACATTTGGCATGTAATTTTTTTGGGGGGGAGTGGGGGCTTCAGGAGAAGGGGACTTCCTGTCCCACTTCCTCCTTCCGCCAAGGGGCTGGAAAAGCGATTAGCTTAATCGCCTTTTCACAGCCCCTCCCTGTAGGCGAGCGCCTGTCCAATCGGACGGTGCCGCGCCGCTCACGCATGCCCAGTGCCGCTCGCCCATGCGCAGTGGGTGCCCGGCCGTGAAGCGCGTCGCTGGAACGCTGGAGCAGGTAAGTGTCAGTTTATTAAAAGCCAGCAGCTACACTTTTTGTAGCTGCTGACTTTTAATAAACTTAAAAAATGGGTGGAAAACTCCTTTAAGGGTGGTAAGTTGCTTTCTAGCAGGGCTAAATGTAGTGTGGGGAAATCCGCTCGCTCGTTAAGTGATTGTGGCGATGTCGCCGAAATCACTTGTAAAATGTGTGCTGCCATCCGTCCTCCCCTCCCCCCCCCCGCCCATACCTCTCTCTGCTGGCTCTGTCTTCGGGACTCTGTTCTCCCCCTAGCCGCTGAGTCCGTCTCCTGTCCCTCCCCCGATGTACACAGTGAGAGGGTTGAGCTGTGCTCTTCCAATCTCAGCTTTGGCAGGAGTTCTAGCACAGTGCTAGGACTCCTGTTTTGGAGGTGACAGGGTCAATAAAGCTGAACCTGTCACCTCCAATTGCAATCACACAGGGAATTGTTTTCTCCTGTGTGATAGCAATAAAGTTAGGTGAAAAAAAAATAAGAAATAATAATTCAATTAATAAAATAAAAAAGTAATTAAAAAGTAAAGCATGAGAAAAATAATATATATATATATATATATATATATATATATATATATATATATATATATAAAAAGAAAAGTATACAAAAAAAAAGTAAACGACAAGCTACAAATGAATAATAAAAAAAGTAATAAAAAATAAAAGAAACCAAAAAAAATTTGAACTAACCATGCCGCCCTTGCCATCCGGTTACCATTCTCCGATGATTTGGGGGGGGTACATTGCGGAACCTGGCCTTGGGGCGGCAGAGAGAGCAAATCCGGCCCTGACCACACCGCTAGCGGCCGAATACCGCAGTATAGTGCTGCTAAAAATAGCGGCGCTATACCGCCACCGCACCTCCCGCCCCAGTGTGAAAGGGGCCTAATTGCCAAGGTTTCGTTACAGGGGATGTACAACCTTTTTAGTGTGTTTTTGAGGTACCCTTGTAAATAAATGTATTGTAAACATATATGGTTGTGAAGGCAGCCATATTTATTCACAACATACGCAGACTCAGCTACTCGCTCCTCAGTGTTGCACAAGGCTTCTTTAACTTTTCTCTATATATTGGCATATCAAAGACAAATTAAATTGATCACTTCTTTATTTATTTTAGGAAGAACGCATGTTTAACAAACGATAAAAATGTCTGGAAACGATCAATCGAATGAAGTTGCTGGGGATGAATTATCGGAAGTGAGAGATCAGGAAGAACATTTAAATGAGCACATTATACCATCCCGGGTGAAATGTGAAGACATCCCGGACACGACATCTGAAGGTCTTTCTATTTCTCCCAACAAGGATGATGAAAAGCTAAAGTCCAAACTGCTCTGTGGATATCTTTACAAATTGGGAATGAAAGGACCTCTCAAAGCCTGGAAGTATCGTTTTTTCTCCTATGATGCCAAGAAGTGTCGCTTGCTGTACTTCAGGATGGCTTCAGATGTCGGTCCGCTGGGAAGTATAGATCTTTGCGCAGCTACATTTCATTTAAGTGTGGAAACAGAGGAGGGAGTGTTTGAGATTAAAACACCGGCAAAATCTTTTGTCCTAAAGGTATGAATAATGTGACTATACAGACAGTCCCAGAGTTATGAACATCCGAGTTACGAACAACTCCTACTTACAGACGGCCTCGATGCTGGCTGCTTGTGCTCCACGCTGGTCCTGGATACCTCCGAGCAGCTATCTTGCCACATCCCACACTGCAGTACCACATGTACTGCATGGCCAGAAGAGCCCCAGATAACATAACTGCATGCCCCGGAACATCCCACATCCATGCACAGGCGGAAGTTACACTTACAAATGCACTGTTCAGACTTACACACAAATTCCACTTAAGAACAAACCCAGAGTCCTTATTGTGTTCGTAACTCGGGGACTGCCTGTAAATCATTCAGAGTCTCAATTCAGTTCACTTAGGTGTTAGTCACGTAGATGCGTTTCACACATCTGATTTGTGCTTAATCATTAGTCGTAATGATTAAGCACAGATCAAGATGTGTGAAATGCATCTACGTGCCTAACACCTGGTGTCCCTGGTATATTTTGACTCTCTGCATTAAAAGGCACTTTTGGAAACTTTGGATGTGCAGCCATTTATTATTTTTCTCAAGTTTTTACGGAGGCTGGCCGGGGCTAGCACTCTTACTTGGTTCCAATTAAGGTATTGCGCACACCTAGAGCAGCAGATTTCTCTTCTTTTCACTTATATGCGGTGCAGGAAACGCATCAAATGCTGAGTGTTTCCGCACCGCACTGAACACAAAACCGGTCGCAAAATATAGTGCAATTGCAGGAATCGGATTGCATTGGTGTGCAGGGGTTAGGTGTATATAATGTACAGCTTAGTGCAGAGGTCAGGAGTACATAATGCACAGAGTGCAGGCGTTAAGTGTATATACTGTACAGCTCAGTGTAAAGTGCAGGGGTCGGGAGTTCATAATAAACAGAGTGCAGGGGTTAAGTATATATAATGTACAGCTCAGTGTAGAGTGCATGAGTCGGCAGTGCGTAATGCACAGAGTGCAGGGGTTAAGTGTATATAATATATTTATACCCCTTTTTTTTTGTGACACGTTTATATTATGCTCAATAAACGACGTTTTGATTTAAAAAAAAAAAAAAAAAGTGTATATAATATGCAGCTCAGTGTAGACTGCAGGAGTCGGGAGTACGTAATGCACAGAGTGCAGGGGTTAAAGCGGTAGTAAACCTGCTGTTTTTTTTATTTTATTTTTAAACCTGAAAAGCAAAAGCCATAATGAGCTAATATGCACCGCATACTAGCTCATTATGAAATACTTACCTTGGAACGAGGTGAGAGGTCCATGTCATCTTTCCTCGGCGTGTCTTTCGGGTATCGCCTCTCCAGCGCTGTGATTGGCTGGAGCGGCGATGTCATCACTCCCGCACACAGAGATTTCTCCCCGGCAAGGTCCGGCGGCTGCCGGGCCTTTAGCCGAGGATCTCCGCTGCGCATGCGCCGCTGCAGTCAGTGGCGCATTGCGGGGGGAATATCTCCTAAACCTTACAGGTTTAGGAGATATTCTTTATACCTACAGGTAAGCCTTATTATAGGCTTACCTGTAGGTTAAAGTGGTAGTACAGAGTATACTACCACTTTAAGTATATATAAAGTACAGCTCAGTGTAGAGTGCAGGAGTAGGGAGTGCGTAATGCACAGAGTGCAGGGGTTAAGTGTATATAATGTACAGCTCGGTGTAGAGTGCAGAAGTCGGGAATACGTAATGCACGAAGTGCAGGGGTTTAGTGTATATAATGTACAGCTCAGTGTAGAGTGCAGGGTCAGGCGTATGTAATGCACAGAGTACAGGGGTTAAGTGTATATAACGTACAGCTCAGTGTAGCGTGCAGGGTCGGGAGTATGTAGTGCACAGAGTACACGGGTTAAGTGTATATTATATACAGCTCAGTGTAGAGTGCAGAGGTCGGGAATACGTAATGCACAGAGTGCAGGGGTTTAGTGTATATAATGTACAGCTCAGTGTAGAGTGCAGGGTCAGGCGTATGTAATGCACAGAGTACAGGGGTTAAGTGTATATAACGTACAGCTCAGTGTAGCGTGCAGGGTCGGGAGTATGTAGTGCACAGAGTACACGGGTTAAGTGTGTATAATATACAGCTCAGTGTAGAGTGCAGAGGTCGGGAATACGTAATGCACAGAGTGCATGGGTTTAGTGTATATAATGTACAGCTCAGTGTAGAGTGCAGGGGTCAGGAGTACGTAATGCACAGAGTGCAGGGGTTAAAGTGTTACTAAACCCAAGACCCTGCATTAGGGTGAATAGAGTATTCAGTACAATCAAGAAGGAGAAAGAGTAGAAATTATTTAAAAAAAAGAAAACCAAAGAAACAAAAGAGGAAGAGAGTTTACAGTCAGAGATGTTGGTGGCAGGTGGTTTGATAGAATGTTTATAAACCCCTTCCCACCTCCCGACCCTGTAAGGCAGTGGTTCTCAACCTGGGGGTCAGGACCCCCTCAGGGGTCGAATGACTATTTGCCAGGGGTCACCGAATTCTGGGCTGTTCCTGAAGCCTGCATTGCTCTCCCAGTCTTTTTGCGGCCGCCAATTCATCCCATTCAGTTCACAGCATGGGTGGGGGTCCGAGATTAGAGGTCAGCTGACTGGTGAGGAATGTGAAGTGGGAGGGGCTGGAGGAGACCCTATCTCCTAATTTCGGCATAGGTGTCACTGCTACGAGACACCACAAAGTCGGAGACACTGTGAGAGGGGGAGGAACAAAAAAAGGGAGGATAATAATAAGAAAGATGGCTAGAGAGTGGGATGGGGGGAAAAAAACAAGAAATTAGCATAAAGAGAGATAAAAGGGAAAGAAAGGAGAACAAAGAGAAAGAGTGGCACATCCTAAAATGTACCCCTAAGGGATTTTAATACCGTACGAGTGGAAGGGTCTCAGGGAGCGCTAAATGTCCATGGGTTAAGGATGCAAATTACTTGTCTTGCCTTCGGTTCTGACAACCCACGCTGTTAGGGGTCCCCACAACTTGGGAAATTTTATCAAGGGGTCACGACACTAGAAAGGTTGAGAACCACTGCTGTAAGGGTTCTAAAAGCCAGGATGAGGGCATTCGTGTCATGTGACCGCTGTGATTGGCTGTCACAGCGGTCACATGAATGTAAGATCCCAATCGCTAGTATGCATCGGAAGCTTTCCAGTACCTGTCAGCTACTGTGCTGGAAGCGCACAGGGTGCATTCTCAGTGCAGTACGTTGTTTTAACAGAGCTGCATATATGCGACTGTTCGCCGTTAAGGCCCACGCACAGAGCGGTAGCATATTTGTCGAGGAACTCGATGTGTTTGGCACGTCGAGTTCCTCTGTCGTGTGTACGAGGCCTGACACATTGTGTGGTCAGTTTTTGAAAGTAAAGCAGAGGGGCTGGCAGGAACAACAGGTATTTCACACAAAGTTATCAATACAAAGAGAACAGGATACTTTTTCATACAAGCACATGATACATATCAGGAATATGAAATGGGGGTAACATTGTTGGCAACACCAAGATTGACAAAAGTCGATTTTGCAATTGACTTTTGTTGAAGGAGCTGAGTGGACTTTTCCGCTGGCACTGTTTGGTGTTCTGAAACTCAGCAGTGCCTACCGTGGGAATACAATAGCCCGCATGAGAAGATTCATCCATCTGTCCTGTTAACCTTTGGCTGCACACAAAAAATGATCTGCATGGTCAGTTTTAGTTGCAAGGAAATTGGTTTGAATTGTTGCCATTTGTGGAAAATGATGGCTGTCTGTAGGCTGTCAGGCTGTTTAAACTCAAAGCGGAGTTCCAGGCTATTTTTAATTGTAATAAAAGTAGGCATCTACAAAAAGTGTTGCTGAGGACTTTTAATAAACAGCCACTCACCTGTCCCACGGTCCAGCAAACTGTGGGCACCGGCCGTGACAGCTTGTGGCTTCAGAGTGGATAGAGGTGGGGGTTGGGGACATAGTGCTGGGTGCAGGGGTTAGAACCCAGGAGGAGGGGTGGAAGTGAGATGTTGCACATTGGGCACAGCACACCCCTAAGTTCTGCCCTCTGTACGTAGCGCACCCCTGAATTTCTGCACTCTGTAAGTAGCACACCCCTGAATTTCTGTACGTAGCACACCCCTGAATTCCTGCACTCTGTACGTAGCACACCCCTGAATTTCTGTACGTAGCACACCCCTGAATTTCTGTACGTAGCACACCCCTGAATTTCTGTACATAGCACGCCCCTGAATTTCTGTACGTAGCACACCTCTGAATTTCTGTACGTAGCACACCCCTGAATTTCTGTACATAGCACGCCCCTGAATTTCTGTACTTATCACACCCCTGAATTTCTGTACGTAGCACACCCCTGAATTCCTACCCTCTGTACGTAACACACTGCTGAACCCTGCACTCTGTACGTAGCATAATCCTGACGTAATCCTGAACTCTGCACTGTGTATGTAGTGCGACCCAGATAATGAGGGCAACCACTCTGCTGATGTGGCCCTTGATGAAATTGAGTTTGACACCCCTGGCCTAGAGGGAGGGGCCGTCTAGGGGGAGAGGAGGAGTTGCCTAGGCGGCCTAGGAGTACTTAAAGCAGAAGTTCCACTTTTGGGTGGAACTCCGTTTTTAAGATAATTTGAATAATAATAAATAAAAAGTGGCTTGTGTGGCAATTAAAAATACTGTATATTTCTTTCTGCAATTCTGACCAATCACATTTACATACTGTACCTTTATTTGATAGTGGGATACGTTTCTGAACCTGATATATGTTTATTCCTTGGGAAAAGGGAAAGAGAGTTGGGGATTTCGTCTAAAACATTTCAGTTACATATATTCAGTGGTTGGTCAGATCAGTGGGGGGTCAGTGCCAGCCCAAGACATTGTGCTGCCTGGTACCAAGAATGAAATGCTGCCCCCCCCCCCAAAAAAAAATTATGCCCACCAAAATGCCCCCACATCCATTGTTTTATATCATGATACCTAAAGTGGACCTATCATGGCTCTATACATGTATATAGGAGTATAAAAAGGACCTGTTATGGCTCTTTTCATGAAATTAACCCCACAGTGGAGCGGAGAGCGGAACGGGATGAGCGGTCGGGCGGCAATTAGCCCCACAGTGGAATGGAGAGTGGAGCTGGCGGAATGGGATGGCGTGCAGGCAGGAAATTTGCTGCCCCCCTGAAAGTGCTGCCTGGTACAATGGTACCATTGGGTCCCATGGTAGGGCCGGCCCTGGTGGGGGTTCTTGAAACAAACTGACATCTACAAGGGACACATGTCAACTCTTATCAGTCAACAGTGGTACTTATTTTTAGAACATATAGAGAAGAAATAGAACCTCTGTCAGATTTTTAATGAGGTTCCTGGTGGGGAGAGTCACCCACTCTGTCCTAGTAACCACTGTAAGGGTTTGTTTTTATCACATTCCGAGAGTGCTTGGTTTATACCATTGGAAGCATTTTCAAATTCATAGAAGCAAACCCAAATTCATACATACACATACGAGGGCCAATTTAGACAAGAGCCAATTAAGTTACCACCAGCATGTCTTTGGAGTGGAAACTGGAGTACCCGGAGGAAACCCACGCAGGCACACGGGGAACTTGCAAACTCCAGAGGATTTAATCCCACTACCCTAATGACCACTGACATCATCATTGGTAGGTACTATTACTCCAACTGACACCAATTATGGGGATTATTTAGCTCCCACTTTCTCATCAGTTTACCCCCCCAGTCTCTATTTTGTCTAAAACATAGCAAAAGGAGAGAAGGTGCAAGCCTACAACCCATATGCTATAAAACCACACCCATTTGACTGACCATACCCACTTTTCGCAATGCCCACAAGTGTTCTGTGGGTGGCACAATGCATTTTTTTTGGTTGGCTCAGATTGTTGTCCCCCATCCTGTGACATACATTTCTTGTAAAGTCTCCTTATCAACAATTCTAATTTTCCAAAGCTGTCTGTGGTCACATTGGTGCTAGTGCTCAAGTGACCAGTGACTTATTTATGTAAGAAAATTATGCATATGTGAGACCTAAAGCAGTCAATAGATGAAACAATTTTCTTTCCTTCCACCACTGGCGGAAGGAAAGAAAATCGCTACATTCCTCCATCAACACAGTCAGTGTTGTTGGGGGAATGCCTCCCATTGTGATACTGTGTTTTGTCGGTGTGGGGAGTGCAGGGAGCGTTCCTGGCCAGCAGAACACAATTACTGCTAGCAGCTATAGCTGACTTTCTGCCTGCCGCCATGTGACAGTGCCAGATCAATCACCAGCATACTACAGGCACTAACAAGGTAATAGCACTTCTATATCTTCAGTTGTCAAAGTACCTGTGTCTGCTTGATTGTAGACTATAGCAGCAGTAGGTCAGCAACTTGTGTAACCACCACAAAGCCCCTAAATGATTTTGCTTTATATATGTAATTCCTGGAGTGGGTGATATTATTTTGGATAATATTGGATTTTCTGCTTACCAAAGCCAATACTTATGGAAAATAGAGTTATTACGATTATACATAGTAACATATCTTACATTTTACAACATATTCCTATTATTGAGACTTATCTAACGCTTTTCATTTTCTATTTTTGTCTGTCTTTACACGTCTTTCCTTATAACCTACTTTCTAAGAATCTTGATCTAAGTTTTTTTTGCTGCTTTCTCAAAATCTTTATTTCTATTACAATTTCTAGAAGCTCTCATATACACTGGGATTTCCCATATAAGACTTTTAGGCAGGGAGCTGGTTGCATAACGGTTTTGTATTTCCTGCTGTAGTTTTGACAATTAATATGTAGTAAGACTTTCATCATTATATTTAGTTATGAGCTATGGGCCAGATTCACAAATGAGATACAACGGCGTATCTCCTGATACGCCGTCGTATCTCTGTTTCTATCTATGCGGCTGATTCATAGAACCAGTTACGCATAGATAGCCATAAGATCCGACAGGTGTAATTGTTTTACACTGTCGGATCTTAAGATGCAATACCGCGGCCGCCGCTGGGGGGAGTTTGCGTCGTAAACCAGCGTCGGGTTTGCAAATTAGGAGTTACGGCGATCCCCGACGTTTTTTCGCATTCGCTAGGTAGCCGCTAGTCTAGTTTCCCGTCACAAAGTTAGTCGTTTTTTTTAGGTGCCTTAACTTTACACAGCAATCGTATTGCTGTATAAAGTATGGCCGTCGTTCCCGTGTCGAAATTTAAAAAATAACGTCGTTTGCGTAAGCCGTCTGGGAATACGGAATTAGGCTACGCGCGTCGCCGTTCAAAAAAATGACGTCACTTCGCGCAAAGCACGGCGGGAGTTCGGAAACGGAGCATGGGCGGTAGGTCCGGGGCGGGAGCGCGCCTAATTTAAATGGCACACGCCCATTTGAATTGGCCCGCCTTGCGCTGGAGGCCGCCGGCGTAGGTTTTCATTGCAAGTGCTTGGTGAATCAGGCACTTGCGATGAAAAATTGCGGCGGTGTAACGTATCTACGATACGTTACGCCGCCGCTCTTCTATGTGAATCTGGCCCTTTGACTATATTATTATTATTATTTTTTTATGACTATCAAAAAATATTTTGCTTGTCAAATGATAATGCTCATTTTAGATTGTCACCATTTTTTTTTTTTTAATTAATGAACCCATCTAGAATTATAAAATATCATCTATATATCTTTGCCATGTTAATACATGGTATAGGTATACAGATAGCTCATTGTCACGAAAAAAAAAAATGTCACCTCCTTCCCCAGGTACAGGTTAGTATACAACAGCGCACTAGTAGTGCCCATTGTTGCCTCATTTACCAGGAGGTAGTGCTTTTAATAGTAGTAATCATACAAATGCATGTAATTTTTCTTTTTTATGAAACTATACATTTGTGTTTTTTTTTTAGGTTTGTCAGTAACAGTTCTTTTTATTAAACTGTGCTTCTTAATTTATTTAGGCAGCTAACAACCATGCAAAGATGTACTGGTTGCAGCAACTACAAATGAAGAGAAGAGGATTTTGTAAAAATGAACTAAAAATCAATCTTCAAAATGTTTTCTCACCCGAAATATTTGAGGTTAAGCCAGCCTCTAATAATACGGGTATGTATAAAATGTGGCTAGTGTTTTCAGTATGGCTAGGTCATGGTTTGTTCTTTTCACAATTGTTTATTTTCCACGTGTCTGCCATTATAAAATATCTGATGTGTCTTCTGCGTGAAAGAACACACACATAAATTCTATAAGGCCTTGTACACACGACCGAACATGTCTGCTGAAACTGGTCCGCAGACCAGTTTCAGCAGACATGTTCGGTCGTGTGTACGGCCGACCGGACAGGTTTCCAGCGGACATTTGTCCAGCCGACCGTTTTCCGGCGGACAAATGTTTCTTAGCATGATAAGAAACATGTCCGCTGGAAGCCTGTCCGTCGGACATGTTGGGTCGTCTGTACAGACTCACCGTACATGTCCGATCGGCCGCCATCCCTCGCATGCGTCGAAGTGATTCGACGCATGCGTGGAAGCTTTGACCTTTCAGCGTCGTGTACACATCACCGCGCTGTCTGTCCGCGCGGATTTCGGTTTGATGGTGTGTACAACCATCAGACCGAAATCTCCCAGCGGACATGTCCGATGAAAACGGTCCGGCGGACCGTTTTCATCGGACTGTCCGCTGGTGTGTACGAGGCCTAAGAGTTGTGGTCCTATAAGGGTATATGGACAAAATTGAAATCCCCTTTTCTTTCTGATAGACCAATTTAGGTATTTATCTTAGGCCCCATACACACGATAGAATCCATCCGCTGAAAAAATCCCAGCGAATGGGTTTCAGCGGATAGATCCTATGGTGTGTACACTCCAGCGGATCTGTTTCCGCGGATATATCTCCCCTGGGATGGATTCCAGCAGATCGAATATTCGCTGACATGCTAAACAAATCCATCTGCTGGAATCCATCCCAACGGATGGATCCGCTGGTCTGTATAGACTCACCGGATCCATCCGTCCGAAGGGATCCCCCGCATGTGTCGTAATGATTCGACGCATGCGTGGAATTCCTTATATGACAGCGTCGTGCACGTCGCCGCGTCATAATCGCGGCGACGGCGCGACACGTCATCGCCAGAGGATTTCGGCGCGGATTTCAATGCGATGGTGAGTACACTCCATCGCAGAGAAATCTGCTGAAATCCTCGAGAGGATTTATCCGCGGAAACGTTCCGCTGGAACGTATTCGCGGATAAATCCTCTCGTGTGTATGGGGCCTTAGTTACAACAAAAAGGAATTCTGCGCTCATAAAGGTTTACCACTCTAATTCCACATAATGTTTGTGAGGAATAACATTCAGTAGATCTTAGTTTGTTCGGAAGAACCAGTTCTTTATGTAGAAAAGATAAACAAATGTATACAGCACAACGCAAAAAAATGTTCCCAGTGCCTGCATGAAAACACACACAATCTTTCAGGGCTTCAAGGGTTAAAATTTTGCAATTTTGTTTCCAGCTGCATTCATAGAAAACAACCGTGCTGATTGTAATTGGAGTACATTACCCAGGACGTCACTATGGCGTTTGATGTCACTTCCTAGTTACTATCTGGCATCTGGGCTCCTGTACACTTTTCCTGTATGTGTCCAAACGTGCTCCAGCCTCAGTGTTTGCAGCTGCTAGGAGCGCAGCACAGAGATGACAGCCATGGAGAGACAATCTTCCTGTTGGAACGTGCTGACAAGCAGGCAGAGAAAAGTTCAGCCGAATGTTAGGCGCCCTCCAGTGGACAAAGTGCAAATTGCATTGAGGAAAAAAAATTGTAAATGGCGATTATAAATGAAAATCTTTTCTTGATATTACTGACTTAGGTCTTCCAAAATAAAAGAGGGGTTTTGAAACAGTCCCAGACTACGCGTTTCGCCCTATCCAGGGCTTTGTCACAGTGACTGTGACAAAGCCCTGGATAGGGCGAAACGCGAAACGCCCAGCCCAAACCCCTCTTTTATTTTGGAAGACCTAAGTCAGTAATATCAAGAAAAGATTTTCATTTATAATCGCCATTTACAATTTTTTTTCCTCAATGCAATTTGCACTTTGTCCACTGGAGGGCGCCTAACATTCGGCTGAACTTTTCTCTGCCTGCTTGTCAGCACGTTCCAACAGGAAGATTGTCTCTCCATGGCTGTCATCTCTGTGCTGCGCTCCTAGCAGCTGCAAACACTGAGGCTGGAGCACGTTTGGACACATACAGGAAAAGTGTACAGGAGCCCAGATGCCAGATAGTAACTAGGAAGTGACATCAAACGCCATAGTGACGTCCTGGGTAATGTACTCCAATTACAATCAGCACGGTTGTTTTCTATGAATGCAGCTGGAAACAAAATTGCAAAATTTTAACCCTTGAAGCCCTGAAAGATTGTGTGTGTTTTCATGCAGGCACTGGGAACATTTTTTTGCGTTGTGCTGTATACATTTGTTTATCTTTTCTACATAAAGAACTGGTTCTTCCGAACAAACTAAGATCTACTGAATGTTATTCCTCACAAACATTATGTGGAATTAGAGTGGTAAACCTTTATGAGCGCAGAATTCCTTTTTGTTGTAACTGTATTTTGGTGGTGCTTCTAGGTACCTGGATTTCTGCAGCACGGATCGTTTACAGCCCATACGAGGGTCTTAAATATTATATTGGACTATAGTGTTAACCCATAGAGCGCCAGTGAATCTTTTTTGTATCAATGTATGGGGCCTTAGAGGAGTTTTCAGGTAACTATCATAAAGTAGATCTCGGTAACTCCTACAAGTCTGCATGAATAGTTTCCTGATGTGTCACTCACAATATACAGTAAATTGCCAGAATAATTTTTCAGAAAAGCTGAACATTTTATCTTTTAAAAGCAGCCCTTAAGTGTCAAACTGCTGAGCTGAGATAGTGCCATCAGTTTGATGCATGCAGTCGGATTTTCTCAGTGTCTTATACCCAGTGATCATGTTGGATCATTGTAGCTGTCAGTATTGACACCCCTGGCAGGTGACGTGGGCTCCCCCAAGGAACAGAGGCTAAAGGACAACTTTGGTATTACACAGAACCACTGAAGACATGATGGGCCAGTGACCCTAGTGCCCCCATGCTGCTTTGCTGCAACCTGACATAAGGTAGTTGCCCTCAGGATTGCCCCACCAAGGGAGCACTGGAATAGAGTGGTCAGGGACCAAGGCAGTCAACAAGCATGAGAGTAGTTGGAATTCTAGCAGAGGTTGAGGCTAGCGGCAGGCTAGAGAATAGTCAGTACCCAGACAAAGGTTGAAGCAGGCAGCAGGCAAGATGATCACTGATGTCCAGGCAGAGTTTGAGGAAGGCGGCAGCCAAAAGAAAAACTGTAAAGGACACAGTGGGGGCAGGAGACATGGGAGGCATGAGCAGAGTTAGGCAATCTGGGTTAGCTATGAGCAAGGCATTACAACAGCAATCTCAAACATTGTGTAGTTGTCAAGGACTGTGTGCCTGTCCAGTGTCAGTGGTGCACACCAATGCATATTAACGCATGTTTGACACTACACGTTAATGTACATAAAAGGTCAAATTCTGTTCCTCCTTAGGCTAAAAACAACTTTATTGTTCAAGTTCCAGCAAGAGTGTTGACAGTCCAACCCACTCCTTCCAATGATGTGTTTTGCCCCCTAGTTGAGCTTAATCTCCAGATAGTACAGTTTCCTCCCACACTCCAAAGTCATGCTGGTAGGTTAATTGGCTCCTTTTCAGACTGGCCTCAGTATGTGTCTGTGTGAGTTAGGGACCTTAAAGGGGTTGTAAAAGTTCGATTTTTTATTATCTAAATAGGTTCCTATAAGCTAGTGCATTGTTGGTTCACTTACATTTTCCTTCAATTTCCCTTAAAAAATGTTTTTTTTTGTCTGAATTTCTTACTTCCTGTTTCTCCTCAGTAAGCTTGCCCCCATCATCCCAGCTGTTCTGGCTGGGGGTTAGTCAGCCAGAACAGCTTACTGAGGAGGAACAGGAAGTGAGGAATTCAGACAAAGAAAACAAAGAAAAAAAACATTTAGAAGGGAAATCGAAGGAAAAGGTAAGTGAACCAATAAGGCACTAGCTTAAAGGAACCTATTTAGAAAATAAAAAACAAACCTTTACAACCCCTTTAAGCTAGGTACATGGGCCATAAATGGGCCGAAAACAGTCAGTTCGGCAGAACCGTCCGACTTTTGGCACGTATGTACCTAACTGGGTTAACCGTCCGACTTTTGGCACGTATGTACCTAACTGGGTTAAACAAAAAAAAATCCCATCTGTACCCAGCATTATATTGTTAGCTCTTTAAGGGCATGGACTAATTTGAATAAGCAAAATACATTAAAAAAATGCTTTACGGTGAAAAAAAGGAACTACATAAATTGCTGGTGCTATATACAGTAAAATCCAATAATAAATTAGTACTGTCTCTGTACTAGCCTACCCCAATAGGTGTGCCTGTTTGTAAAAAAAACCTATGCGCTAGACTAGTAAATGCTGAAGAGCAGAGTTTTTTCAATATACCAGTAAATGTCGGTCTCCTAAAGCCCATAATTTCTGAATGGTGCAGCCAGCATGCTGTTATTTCTTTTGGGATTCAAACTTCTCTCCCCCCTATCCATGTTAGTTATCGAGACAGAAGTTTAAAAATGTAAAAAATTTATTTTTGATGATCTATCTATCATACTCTATTCTTTATGTTTTTGTTTTAATAGCAATAACTTTTTTTTATTTAATTTTAATTTGTTTTAGGGGAAGAACATTTTTTGCCTCCAGTTCAAACACCAACTGAACTAGTAGGACTAACAGTGGCCTCTATGCCAGCCCCTCAGGAGTCAACTTCTATTCAAAATATCTCTCTAAAGCATCCATGGAAGGAAATACAGTACGTGGACATTATACTTTTTCCGTAAATTATTAATGGACTCTAAGCACATACAAACTTGCATGTTTTCGCTCCTAAACGCCAAATTTGCATTTGCATATTAGTACAGCTATGTAAAGTGCTGATAAAATTGGGTTGGAGCAATGTCACTTGTAGGCATCTGATTTATGGGTTCACATTCTGATATGCTAAAATATTTGGTGCACACAATTTGTTATACTATTATTCTGAGAAACCTGCGCTAATTAGGTCTTGTGAAAGACAGATGGTTTGTCAATGTGTAAGGCTAAACCCAGCTATACACTGATCGAAATTCGTCTGTGCTAAATTTAAATCAGTGTGTGGCCGTCCCCACTCGACAGAATTTGATCATTTGATTGGCTTCTGTGAGGGGGTCATAACAGTGACACATCACTCAGCTTAGAGAGGGAGCAGGGCTTTGTGCTGTCTGTAACCTCCCCCCCCCCCCACAGGAAGCCCCATAATTTGGGTATCACAAATGGGTGGCGTTACAGCCAACATATATACTGTATATGTGTTTTGCAGACAACAGGGCCACTGCTCAGAACAGGACCAAGTGCTGCTTGGTCCCCAGGGAGTTAATTAAAATGTAAAAGCATCTTTATTGATGCTTCTTTAAACTTATTATATGGGAGTACTTTTCCATTTCTCATTTGTTTTACAAACACATTTACACAAGCATTTCAGCTTGATAAAAATAAAATGTATTGGCTTTCATTGATGACCTTAAAGCGGGGGTTTTCATACATACCGTATTTTCACCGCCGCTTTCGGGTATGTCTTCTGCGGGACTGGGCGTTCCTATCTGATTGACAGGCTTCCGAACGTCGCATACAGCACGTCACGAGTTGCCGAAAGAAGCCGAACGTCGGTGCGGCTCTATACGGCGCATACGCACCGACGTTCGGCTTCTTTCGGCAACTCGTGACGCGCAGTATGCGACGGTCGGAAGCCTGTCAATCAGATAGGAACGCCCAGTCCCGCAGAAGACATACCCGAAAGCGGCGGTGAAAATACGGTATGTACGGAAAAAAAACAGCCGATTGTCATTAGGACAACTTGGCTGAATGTAATGTTAATAATTTATTTTTGGGTGAACCCCCGCTTTAATATTTGTAAATATTAGTTGTGTGATTGTTCTACCGATGATTTGGCAATAGTTTGAGTTACTGACCCAAACCGAACATGGGGAAAACAAATTCTGACACTTCTCTGACTTTCATTAGTTTGGGTTTTTGACCTTGAAGTGAAAAAGCCAAGCACAGTCGAGCAATTAGTATTTTTTTTCAGGTGAGGCCAAAAATGTCAGCCTCCATATTTCCTTTGTGACTGACAAACTAAAATGAAGGGTAAAGTGGATGTAAACCCTCTCCTATACCCTGCGAAGTTAACAGCCTCAGATGATACACAGGGATGAAACAAATCTCCCTACATAAGTTTTACATATATATCTGCTGTCTTCAGCTTTCTAGACTCCTTCTTTCTAGAGATTGTGTTAGAAATTGTTCTTCCTGTTTTAGTGGGGAGTCTGGGCATACACTGTGTGTGAACTGATTAGAGGAAAGCCCCCCCCCCCCCACATTGGCAGAGGAACAAAGAAACTTGCAGAGCTGTGCTGTGAATAGACAAGCTTTCTGCTTATCTGTCTCTAAGCACCCTCCCTGACAAATTTCCAGCTGCTTTTATCACCTGTGTCAGAGAGCTTGTCAGAAGTTATCATGCTGATAACAGAGGGACGGAGGAGCAGAAAAACATGGCACTTAGGGCTTTGGAGAAAGATAGGTAAACACTACAGATGTATGTGCCCAGGTCAGATGGTCAGATTTAATGAATCTGATTTACATCCACTTTAAGTAAGTTAAACCACCTGATATTAAAGTAGAACTATAGGCAATTTTTTTTTTCATTTTGGATAGAATAAGGAAGGGTTATAACCCCTGTCATATTTTCTTTTCACCATCTCATTGCAGATATTTTTCTTCACTTCCTGTACCATAGCCAAACAGGAAGTGAGAGGAAATCCTTGAAATTTAAGGGAATTCCTTGGTGGACGGCACAGGCAGTAGTAACATCTGACAAGTGTTCCCTTGCACTCTATCTTAAACTAAAAAATATGTTTTTCTTTTAGTTATACTTTAAGCTTTGTAATCACTGTGAGGAGCAGACAAACAATTACATTTTTAGGGCCCATTTACACTGCTGCGTGCTTCTCCACAGTGCACGTTCTTGCTTTTAGGCACATTATGTTAGGCAGCCTATTCATTTTGAATTGATTGTAAATGTATTGCAAGTCCTGCTCTATTTTCAAAAATCGCCTAGACTATTTGGATTTTGTGTAGTGGTTCATGGCAGTGTACTGTAAATGTGCATTGGAGTGCAATTAACAGTACAATTAATGAATGGCAACACATACATTATATATAGTCTGTAACACAGTGCAGGCTTGCACGGGTTTAGTCCTGAACAAGCGCCTCAGGAAACAAAGCACTAAAGGAAATTTGTATCAAAGAACTAAGAAATGTTATTTCTTCAAGCTTTCAAATGACCAGGTCAGGTTTAAATCTGAATGGTGGTTATGGGAGATAGAAAAAAAAAAACATTTCGTATTACTATAACAGTTTGAAGCAAACTCAGATTTGTGGAAATGCTCATCACTTGTAGCTGTAAATTTAGTACATCTTTGCGGTTTGACCTAGTTAAAGTAACCTATATGTTTTATTTTGTACATTCTCACTCCCTGCTTGCTATCCAATTCTAAAAAGCATCTGGGTTCAAATCTATTAACTTGCAAATTTGTGAGCTACAGAAATGAAAACAATGCACTAGAGCTGCACGATTCTGGATAAAATGAGAATCTCAATTTTTTTGCTAAGAATAAAGATCACGATTCTGGGGGTAACATCATCTTTCACATTATACAAAAAATTGGGCTAACGTTACTGTTTAGTTTTTTAAAATTCATTGAAGTTTATTTTTTCCCACAAAATTGCATTTCAAAGACCGCTGCGCAAATATAGTGTGACATAAAATATTGCAACGAGCGCCATTTTATTCTCTAGGGTCAATAGATATACAGTATAATGTATGGGGGTTCTAACTAAAAAATACAGATTTTACCTTGTAAACAACAAGTGTCAGAAAAAGGCTTATGCCGCGTACACACGATCGGTCAAACCGATGAGAACGGTCAGATGGATCGTTTTCATCGGACCAAACCGATCGTGTGTAGGCTCCATCGGTTATTTATCCATAGGTTAAAAAATAGCAATCTTGTTTTAAATTTAACCGATTGATACCTAACCGATAGAAAAAAAACTATCGTTTGTAGGCACGTCCATCGGTTAAAAATCCATGCATGCTCAGAATCAAGTCGACGCATGCTTGGAAGCATTGAACTTCATTTTTTTCAGCACATCGTTGTGTTTTACGTCATCGCATTCTGACACGATCGGTTTTTTAACTGATGGTGTGTAGGCACGACTGACCATTAGTCAGCTTCATCGGATAACTGATGAAAACGGTCCATCAGACCGTTCTCATCAGATGGACTGATCATGTGTACAGGGCATCAGTCTTTAAAAGCGAAACAACGTACAGGCATACCCCGCTTTAAGTACACTCACTTTACATACACTCGCGAGTAAGGACATACCCACGAGTGCATGTAAAGTGTATTACAAGTACTGTACAGACATTTTGCAGCCACAGTAGAAGGAGCTAAAGCTCCGAGAGCATAGCCCGTCTTGTTCCAGTGTGCCCCTGACACCCCCAATACAGACCCTGACACCTAAACTACATCTCCTGACACCCCCACTATAGCCCCTGACCCCCTACTACACCTTAGAAGTGAAAAAATATATTGTTTCACTTTAAGTACATTTTCGTTTTACATACATGCTCTGGTCCCATTGTGTACTTAAAAGTGGGGTATGCCTGTATATTTTCAACCCCAATTATACTTACCTAGGTGGATGTAGCATCAGTCCAATGCGCCTCTACACTGAGATCACTCAGTTCTGACAGCTCCCGAACAGAGAGCTGCTGACTGTCAATCATCAGCTCTCCACATTGCCTCCTCCTAGCTCACTGAGCTCAGGCTCTCAGCAGCTCGCTGAGAGGCTGATTGGGGTGTCAGTCCAGGCACCTGCCAGCTCTCTGCTGAAAACGCACTGCACTCCTGTGATCCATAGGAGAAGTAAGGCCAAAAGAGCTTTGGCTATACTTCTACTTTAAGTGGTTAAAGTGGTTGTAACCCCTTTACAACCACTTTAACCTACAGGTTAAGCATAGATTAAGGCTTACCTGTAGGTGCAAGAAATATCTCCCAAACCTAAAAGGTTTAGGAGATATTTGCAAAAAATAGCGGCACCGATGTCTACGTAGACATCGGTGCAGGCGAACTGAGTGTGCCACTACTAACGGCATCATGCCGTTAGTGGTGGCTCCCACGTGCATGCGTGGGAGTGACGTCATCGCTGCTCCGGCCAGTCACAGCGCCGGAGCAGCGATACCCAGAAGTCACTCCAGGTATCATGATGGCGTCGGAGGAGACAAACAAGGGCCGCTGCGGGGGCTTTGATCTCAGGTAAGTGATTCATAATGAGCTAGAATGCTATGCATACTAGCTCATTATGCCTTTGTCTTTCAGGTAGTCTTTTTAATTTTTTTTGGACGAGAGGGTTTACTTCCTCTTTAAACTGCCCTCATTTGCAGACAGAAATTCATTCCTTTGATCTAAAAGAACAAATGATACAATGTTTCTTTTTATCTCTCGGCACTGAGCAATGTTGGCTCTTTTTAAAAAATGTTTTTTTACAGCTCTGAGCAGAGAACGGTTCTGCACTTGTTACATGAATCGTGGAAATACTGGATCTAGATCGTGATTTTTTTTTAACCATTAATCGTGCAGCTCTACAATGCACCTTTTGGACTGTTTACATAAAGGAAGATTTTTATTATTGGTTCAGAATGGCGAGCTATCATATTTTTCTAGCATCCCTTTTTTCATACCTATAAAACATAATGCTTAATGATTATTATGATAGTTATGTTGCTTTGTGTTCTGCTGGTCAACCTTTCATTAAATTTTTTATTTAAATAGTTTAGATTATTATCCATTACAAGTACTTATATAGCATCATCACTTTACACAGTGCTTGATTCACATCAACCCCCACTCTCAAGGAGCTGATGATCTAAGATCCCTATCTCACATACTAGGGCCAATTCACACAGCAGCTAATTAACCTGCAACATGGATTTTGAATGTTTAAAGTTACATAGTTACATACTTACATAGTTACATAGTTAGTCAGGTTAAAAAAAGACACAAGTCCATCCAGTCCAACCACAAAAAAGAAATAAAATAAACAAACAAAATAAAAAACACAGTACAATCCCATACACCCAACTCCATACCCACAGTTGATCCAGAGGAAGGCAAAAAACCCCAGCAGAGCATGATCCAATTTTACAAAGTAAATTGGGGTACCCATAAGAAAGCCATGCAAGCATAGGGAGAACATCAAAAAAATTAAAATAAAATGCTGCACCGTTAATCCTAAAAAGGAATTGGAATCATAAACTTGGTCTGTGTGAGAGGCGTCTGGTACTGTTTCCTGTTAGTTAGAGAAGATCAGAATATAGTGGAGCCTTTGAAAGAGTTGACCCAGCACTGCCCTAATGTGCCCACTCCTTCACTGAAGGCTTGTCTATGTAAAAGTGGAGCTGCACCCAAAAGGGGAAGCTCTGCTTATCTGCCTCCTCTCCCCCTCTGCTGCCACATTTGGCACCTTTTGGGGGGAGAAGGTACCTGTAGTTGACAGGTACCCACTCCCACTTCTGGCTGAGTTTCATTATTTGAGGGGAGAGTGAAAGTGAGCAAAAATGGCGACTTCATCAATGTAGCGTTGGTACTTTAGAGTCCTAATTGGTGACCATGCTCTATAGCTAAACTGCAGTGGAGGAAAGCAAGTTCCCATCTCAACTTTGTGTCATGGCACTAGAGTGGCTTAACAAATACTATGGGCCAGATTCAGGTAGGACTTACGCCGACGTATCTTCTTATACGCCGCGTAAGTCCACGGATGCGCCGTCGTATCTATGCGCCGTATTCTTGAAACCAGATACGCCTGAATTCTGACTCCATCCGACCGACGTAAGTCTCCTACGCCGTCGTATCTTGGGTGCATATTTACGCTGGCCGCTAGGGGCGCTTCCATTGATTTACGCGTCGAATATGTAAATGACCTAGATACGCCGATTCACGAACGTACTTGCGCCCGTCGCAGTAAGCTACGCCGTTTACGGCGTATAGTTATCCCTCATAAAGCAGGGGTAAGTCATATTAGGGTATGGACGTCGGAACAGCCGTCGGATTTTACGTCGTTTGCGTAAGTCGTACGTGAATGGGGCTGGGCGTAGGTTACTTTCACGTCGTACGCATTGAGCCGTCGTTTCTTAGGGAGTATATGCGACGTGATTCTGAGCATGCGCGCGCATGCGCCGTTCGTTCGGCCATTCATTTACATGGGGTCACGGTTAATTTTAATACCACACGCCCACTACCTTCCAAATTTGAATTAGGCGGGCTTACGCCGGCCCATTTACGCTACGCCGCCGTAACTTAGGGAGCAAGTGCTTTGTGAATACTGCTCTTGCCTCTCAGAGTTACGTCGGCGTAGCGCATATGAGATGCGCTACGCCCGCTCAACGATACGCCAAGCTACCTGAATCTGGCCCAATATATGTATCTCAATCATCTATCCAAACACATATTTAGCTGTTGGCCTGGAGTTTAGCTTTTAGTAGTTGCTGCTTTAACTCGATTGTCAAATAACATGATTATGGGTTAGATTTCTGTATACTGAATTTCTTTTTTTTTCTTAATAGGAATACAGTTCGTAGTTTATGTGTTACAAAGCCTTCTCCAACAACTAGCAGAAGTGTTTTTCATTTTGATGATTTAGAACCAGCTGCTGAAGGTAAATTGTGATATTAAAGGGGTTGTAGAAGTTTGTTTTTTATTCTCTAAATAGGTTCCTTTAAGCTAGTGCATTGTTGGTTCACTTACAATTTCCCTTCTAAATGTTTGTTTTCTTTGTCTGAATTTCTCACTTCCTGTTCCTCCTCAGTAAGCTGTTCAGTAAGCTGTTCTGGCTGACTAAACACCGCTCGGATGATGGTGTGAAGTTTACTGAGGAGAAACAGGAAGTGAGACATTCAGAAGAAGAAAAAAAACATTTAGAAGGGAAATCAAAAGGAAAAGGTAAGTGAACCAACAATGCACTAACTTAAAAGGAACCTATTTAGAAAATAAAAAAAACAAACCTTTACAACCCCTTTAAATTTTTTATCCATTTAAATTCTCATTTAGAAAAAAAAAAGTGTTTAGGCAGGAAGCACATTAGAGAAGCCAAAATGTAGATTTCAGAAGAGAATTGTTTGTTTTCAGCCTGCATCAATAGCAACCATTATGAGAATATGCCTTTCTTGATACTTTTTATGCATCTAGCACAGTGGTTCTCAACCTTTTAGTGCTGTGACCCCTTGATGAAATTTTCCAAGTTGTGGGGACCCCTAACAGTAAAATAATTTTCATAGCCTGGGTTGTCAGCACCCAAGGCAAGACAAGTAATTTGCACCCCTAACCCATGGAAATTTAGCGGTCCTCAGCGCCTCCACTCGTACAGTATTAAAACCTCATATGTTACATTTTGGGATGTACCACTCTATCTCTGTTCTCCTTTCTTTCCCTTTTATCTCTCGCTATCCAAATTTCTTGTCTTTCCCCCATCTCTCTCTAGCCATCTTTTTTTTCTCTCTTATTCTTTCTCTCCCTTTTTCTTTCTTCCTCCCCTATTTTCCTTTCCCTTCCATGTATTCTGTATTTTTATTCCTTCTCTTACTCCTTTGTGGGGGGGGGGTAGAATGGGATAAGTGGCAATGCTTGGGGGTTGTTCTGATCACCTATAGGTGCTCTTGATCATGGTCATCTGCTGATTCGAGAACTGTAGTGGGGCCTTTTAATGGCAACTGTTATTCACAGGTAGTGTTACCCACTGTCCCAGACTTTGTGGTTTCTCGTAGCAGTGACACCTATGCAGAAATCAGGAGATGGGGTCTCCTCCAGCCCCTCCCACCTCACAATCCTCACCAGTCAGTGGACCTCTAGTCTGAGTGGGCAGCCGTGGGCTCCAGGAACAGCCCAGCTGGGCAGACGCAAAAAGGCTGGGAGAGGGGTGCGGGCTTCAGGAACAGCCCAGGATTTGGTGACCCCTGGCAAATCATCATTTGACCCCCGAGGGAGTCCCGACCCCCAGGTTGAGAACCACTGATCTAGCAGAAGATGTGCGATTTTATACAATCGTTATTTTTAGATTGTTGTTTGCAATTTTCAATACATGAAAATTTGACATTTTTTATTCTCTTTTGATAAATGATTTTGGCAATTTCTGGAGGACACCTGAAGCTTTATTTAATGTTACCCTCAAATTAGCATTGTGTGCGTTATTTTTTTTTTTTTGGTTGTTGGTATTTTTATTTGAGCTTTTACCTCCTTCACATACACACTTTATACTTTTAAAATATATAAGTGTAGAACATTAACTTAATGTCATTTTATAATCTTATGATACATTTTTAGTCCTGTCATAAACCAAAGTTCAATCTCCTGCTATTAAGTTATGGTCTCAGTGTGATGACAACAGTAACATATAATCAGTTTCTATTTGGTTCTCCAGTAAGAGAAGCAGCGGCAAAGCAAGTCCCAAAGCTGTCTCCATCATTAAACTTCAACAGGAAGGCAAGGAAACTAAATTGGAGCTCAGCCTCTGGTCATGACAATTCATTGCCGGAAACCATCCATTTTGAAAAGATATCCAACCCCCAACAACAGATACAAGCATTGACGGAGGATTTAAAGTCTCAAAAGGTGCACATTTCTGAATCTTCATTTCTGGTTTAGAGCCATGCAGCACTATTTTCTCTCTAATGCGGTCCTTAGAATAAATCAAGGTTTCTGAAAAAGTATAATTTATGGAAAAACAAATTATTTAACTGCATTAAGAGCAGCTTTTATTTTAGCCTTTCCAAACAGAGAACGTTATAGATTAGAGTGACAGAACTTGTCAAGCAGCATTAAAGTACCCATAGGCCTCATGCACGCAGATTTCTAGAGGCTTCAAAACCCTCTAGCATATTAATTATTGGTGCTTTTCTGTGGCTCAGCATCAGTGGCAGCTGGTGGTATATGTTTTTGGGGGGGCACCCCCGGTCGTTGGTCACCAGCCCCGCACTTTCCCCATCTATGTCGCAGGCAACGCTTCCTCTGGGCGGTGGCTTCCCCTGTGTCTCCTCCGCCTCAGCATCATGGTGGCTTTCGCCGTTTGTCTCCTTCCTCCTCCTTCTAAGGGCCAATAGGATTGCCTCTCCTCTTGGCCAATTGGGTGGTGCTTCCTGATTGCAAGGGAGGAGAATCAGGAAGACAATAGCGAATATTAATTCGCTATTGTCACACATCTGGGTGGGCCCACCTTTTTTGAAGCCTATTAGAGCCTATTATGATTAATATGCTTTATAAAAAAAAAAAAAAACATTGCAATCCATGCGTCCGGCGCCCCACATGTAGATTAGGGGATAGGATACCCAGGGGATTTTACACTTGACGACTTTGATGCCTCTAGACGCCCGTGTGCGTGAAACCTTAGATGATTTTTTACCGGAACCTTAGATGATTTTTACCAGACGACATCCATATATTGGCACCTTCAAATCCAATCAGATGTCCCTGGCTAATATTTCCCACAGTTTTCCAGGCTTTATTCAAAACTGAATTACTGTTGTTCCCTTAGCATAAGGCTGGCAATGAGGCTGTCTGCAGTGCATGGACATGCTAAGCTTTCCTGTATATGCAAAAATTGTCTTTGGTTCATGCATGTATGTCTTAAATCTGTAGCATGGTATGTTACAGCAATCTCTGAAGATGGGTGTGATTGCTTGCCTAATGCAAATGCATCCATCCAATCATCACTTGGAAAAAGCTATAGCATAGAATATTGAGAGAAAAAACAAATGTCAGAAAAACGTGAGATGTTATCCTATGCCGGTTAAAGGCATTTGAAGGGTAACTCCACTTTAATGGAAAAATATTATAATAATAATAATAATATAGCATATGCAATTGCGTCATATTGTAATTAAATGTTATTAAAAAAATATCTTTCCTTTTCTATCTGCAGCTCTATTTTTTTCTATAAAGTGCAATATATATGGCAACCTGGAGGTACCTCTGAATGGGTTTTTTTAATTAAGCTGGCAATACATGGATCTAAATTTGTGTGGTTCAGTAGGAACCGACCGAGATTTGAACCATGTACTGTATGAACAGGCTGATTGTACTTAAGTGGATCTATCAATGGAATTGGGTACAACTAGCCTGTCTAATTTTTTTCACACAATTACTGCAGGCAGCTACAGCCACAAGCAGTAATCATTGTGCTCTGCCAGCCTAAAAAGGCTACCCGCCCCCCTAGCTCCACTCAGCCCCCTTACCGACAGAATACAATAGCACTGCGTTAGGCATTCCCCCATTCCTCCAGCACTGTCTGTGTTTGGGGAATCAAGCGATTTTCTTTCCTTCCACCCATTAAAGGGGATACAGTAATTCTTTTTTAATCATGACTTTGGGTCATGAATGACTGGCTTTACTTAAAACAGAACTTCACCCAAAGAGGGTAGTTACACATGCCTGCTTTCTTCCCTCATCCTCCTGCTACAAACACTCACAGCCGGCTTCCCAAAGTAAATATGCCAGCGCTTGGACCCAAAGACATCCAAAGAGGCTGCTTGGGTGAGGACAGCCTTGGATCCCTGGACAGGTAAGTGTCCTATTAGTAAAAGTCAGCAGTTACTGCTGCTGACTTTGAATTTTGTTGTTTTTAGGGTGAAGAACCTCTTTGAATTGGCCATACACTATTCATAATGAACCAGAGAAATTCTTGTTGGCACCACTATCCTTTGATTGAAAAATTGAAGAAGCTGGCCAAAAAATTGTCAGCCAAACAGTGCCTGCATTGAATCAGATGCAGCTGCTATTTGGATATTTTGACAGGTGACAGTGCTGGCTGTCAGAACACATTAGCTGCACTAGGAGCTGCACTTTAATTCAACCAGCAGGCTGAACATAAGAAATATATGGGTGTATGGCCAGCCTTACATTTACTGCACCTTTTATGAAATACTACATTAGATTCTACCATGGCACAAGGCAAGCCGGAAATTAACATCCACTTTCCAAACACAGGAGGGGCACTAGGCCAGTTCGCCGCCGTACACGCACAAGAAAAAAATCTGGATGGCTGCACTACCTTGTTCTTCAGAGCAACACTTTATTTATTCAAAAACGGTCCATAAAAGCAGCTCAATGATACAAAAGTACACACGGCGACGAGAAAGTCAGGTAACGTATGTTTCACACGTGCTCTGCGTCTTCCAGACCTTCTCTATTTTTGTACCATTGAGCTGCTTTTTATGGACTGTTTTTGAATAAATAAAGTGTTGCTTTGAAGAACAAATGAGTACAGCAATCTATATTTTTTACTTGTTTTATGAAATACTGTTCATGGGTGAACAGTCATGCCCTGTCCTCCTGCTCTGGCACTCCCTTTGCCTGTTGCTAAACAAAAATTTGCTCAGCTGATAATATGTGAATTTTGCAACCAAAAAACGCTCCACTAAAGCAGCCCATAGATCAGGGGTAGGCAACCTGTGGCACTCCAGCTGTCGCAGAACTACAAGTCCCATCATGCCTCTGGGAGTAAATGTAACTGCCAACCCCATCATGCCTCTGGGAGTAATTGTAACTGCCAACCTTGCAATGCCTCATGGGAAATGTAGTTCCACAACAGCTGAAGTGCCACAGGTTGCCTACCCCTGCCATAGATGATTCTGTTTTTTTCAGTGTGATTCCTCACATTCCAGCTATTGTGTTCTGACAGTAGGGAGACTTTGCCGCTGTCAGAATACAAAGGGGTAGATTCAGATAGGTTAGCGGATCAGATAGGCATGCGCCGTCCGCAATTTTTCCCAGCGTGCATTGCTCCAAATGACGTCGCTAGGACGTCATTGGTTTCCGCGTGAGCGTAACTTGCGTCCGGCCGTATTCGGAATCGACTTACGCAAACGACGTAAAAATTCAAAACTCGGCACGGGAACAACGGCCATACTTAACATAGGATACCCCTCACATAGCAGGGGTAACTATACGCCGGAAAAAGCCGAACGCAAGCGACGTAAAAAAAAACGACGGGCGGGAGTTCTTTCTGAATCGGCGGAACTCCTCATTTGCATATTTGACACGTACAAAAAACGAAACGCCACCTAGCGGCCAGCGGGAGATTGCAGCCTAAGATCCGACGGTGTAAGTCACTTACACCTGTTGGATCTTAGGGAGATCTATGCGGAACCTGATTCTATGAATCAGCCGCATAGATACGACCGTCGGAACTCAGAGATACGACGGCGTATCAGGAGATACGCCGTCGTATCTCTATCTGAATCCGGGCCACATTGATCAGTGCTGCCGGCTATAACTGGTGGCATGGATCGAGCAACCTTATTTGATAGGCTAGTTGTACAGAAGTTGCACAACCACTGTCCCCGTACATGGCTCTAAATTCGGTCTTCTCTGCTAAACTAAATTTGTGATCCATATATGGCCAGATTTAGGCAACATGTTACCCTATGAATTGAAAAATCTTTAAAATTAACTTAACTAAATTAACTTAACTCTCAAGCAGTTAATGGTAGCTTTTCTTTGTCTTTTATCTCAGGGTATTTTGTTGCAGGAATATTACATATTTGCTCTTGTTTCTTCTCTTTATGCCAGGATCTTGTAAAGCTTCTGCACCGAGCTCTAGAATCTGCTCACCAGGAAAAGAGAGCCTGCAATGATTACCTGAATGCGGCTGACGAAAAGGATAGACTTGAAATGATACGTCACAAGATTAGACAAATCGAGGACCTAAAACAACGAGTTGAGGCTCTTGAACAGGAGAAGAAAGAACTGGAACAGTGTGCTAGCTTCAAGGATTTCCACATAGACGAACTAAAAGAGCATATTCAACTGTTAATGGAGAAAAATAATGCAAAACAGCAAGTTATCTTGAAACAAAATGAACAACTTCTCAGCCACAATGATTCAGATGTTTCAAACAGCATCTTAAATGAAACCTTACAGCAGCATTACCGGAAGATTGAAAGCTTAATGGTGAGATATATTTGAAACGCATCTTTAATGAAAAGCAAAGTGACGAACAACTTTAAGTGTATGTAAACTCTAACAATACATTTTTCTTATTTGCCCCCGCATGGTTTGTTAAATATATTGGAAGTGTTTTATTATATTTGTTCACCAAGTGCAATAAAAAAATAACTGTTGATTTAGTGGGCTGATAACTTCCCGTGCGCTATTTTTTTGCAGACAACATTGTTCCAAACTCTGTTGAATACAAAGCATGTTATGTTATGGAGAAGGGGAGATGTTACATAGTCCTAACACACTATCTTCTTCTGCCGCGTACACGCGATCGGTCAAACCGATGTGAACGGTCTGATGGACCGTTTTCATCGGACCAAACCGATCGTGTGTGGGCCCCATCGATTATTTATCCATAGGTTAAAAAAAGCAATCTTGTTTTAAATTTAACCGATGGATACCTAACCAATAGAAAAAAAAAACGATCGTTTGTAGGCACATCCATCGGTTAAAAATCCAGGCATGCTCAGAATCAAGTCGACGCATGCTTGGAAGCATTGAACTTCGTTTTTTTCAGCACGTCGTTGTGTTTTACGTCACCGCGTTCTGACACGATCGTTATTTTTATTTTTTTGTGTAGGCACGACTGACCATCAGTCAGTTTCATCGGTTAACCGATGAAAACGGTCCATCAGACCGTTTTCATCAGATGGACCGATCGTGTGTACAGGGCTTTAGGGTGGCAACACTGCTGCTCCTAGATACAGTATGGTTGTCACCCACCCCCAGGATGGCAAGTGTGTTTCTGGCAGGATCACTAGGTAAAAAAAAAAAAAAAACTGTGGAAAAAAAAGAAAAAGAAAAAAAAGGAAAATGATTCACCAATAAATCTAAGGAAAAGTAAGCTTTTTGGGCCAGATTCACAGAAGAAGTACGCCGGAGTATCTACTGACGGCTTTTGGCTTCGATCCGACAGGCGTACGGCTTTGTACGCCTTCGGATCGTAGGTGTAATACTTTGGCGCCCGCTGGGTGGAGTTTGCGTCGTTTTCCGCGTTGGGTATGCTAATTAGCTTTTTCCGGCGATTCACAAAGGTACGCGCGGCCGTCGCATTCTCTTACGTCGTCACTATTCCGCTTTTCCCGGCGTTTAGTTAAAGCTGCTATTTCTTGGCCTATATTTAGACTTGGCATGTTAAAGTATGGCCGTTGTTCCCGCGTCGAATTTTAAATTTTTTTTTTTTGCGTAAGTCGTCTGTGAATAGGAAAGGACGTAACTCACATCAACGTTCAAAAAATTACGTCGGTGCAACGTCATTTCGCGCAAAGCACGGCGGGAAATTTCAAAACGGAGCATGCGCAGTACGTTCGGTGCGGGAACGCGCCTAATTTAAATGATCCACACCCCATTTGAATTAGGCTGGCTTGCGCCGGAGGGATTTACGCTACGCCACCGCAACTTTACAGGCAAGTGCTTTGTGAATCAAGCACTTGCCCGTAAAACTTGTGGCGGTGCAACGTAAATGCTATACGTTACGCCGCCGCAAATGTACATGAATCTGGCCCTTTGTTCTTTAAAGTTTTAGATATGCTTTAAAGTGTTGGACAATGTAACCAAATTAGTCTCACAGGGCTCATCTGGTGGTATTAAATCATCTACCTTGTGCTCTAAGATATCACAAAGTGGTAAAGTATTATGTATTCACATAAGAAAAAAAAAAGCTGAGTGTACTGTGGTCAGATGTGACAAAGACATGTGGCTTTTTAGTATCGAAAGCAGATCCTGGTTGCACAAAATGATATACAAATGTATGAATAACCATTTAATTTCTTGCTTTCCTTCCGAAGGATGACATAAATGCCTACAAAACACAGAACCAATTTTTAAACTCTGAAATCCACCAAGTAACAGACCTATGGAGAAACACAGCTGAGAAAGAATCCGCTCTTCTAATGAAGGTAACAGTCTTGTTTTTTTGTGGTGTGGCCTGGGAATTTCTTCCTAGGGTCAGCTCTGAATAAAATAGATATATTAAGTTTGTATAAGTGCAGTTAGATTGAAATATGGTAGCTTGTTCTATCTTTCCACCTCAACAATGATGAGATCTCCAACAGGCCCCTTTCACTTTCAACCATTTTTTTCTGGCTATTGCAATGTCAAGATATGGTGTCATCCACCCTTGAGGCCCGGTTCACACTGGTACTACATGACAGTCATACAACTTTCATTCTACTTTGCTCTGCGACATCGGTCCTACATCGGTCCTTCATTGGTCCGACTTTCATGAACAGGATACTACTTTGATCCGACTTTGTCATAGTCTGACTTGTTCTTTGACCAATCAAAACGGTCCCAGTAAAGCGGAGGCATTTACTGTATTTATCGGCGTATACCGCACACTTTTTTCCCCTTAAAATAAGGGGAAAATCGTGGGTGCGCGATATACGCCGATACCCGCTTCCCGCGCTCAGTTTGAATGCCTGTGCCGACATATACCGAATGCAGTACACTCAGCTACATTCGGCCAGGCTCGGCTTCGCTCGTGCTCACGCATAAACGTCACAGAGCGTGAGCACGAGCAAAGCCGAGCCTGGCCGAATGTAGCCGAGTGTACTGCACTCAGTATATGTCGGCGCAGGCATTCAAACTGAGAGCGGGAAGCGGCGATTCGACAGGGAGACAGCGCAGGAAAAGCCGGGAGGACACCACTGAAGCCGCAGACGGACACCGGACCCGACAAGGCCGCCGATGGACACCGCGCAAGACACCAAACCTGTAAGTATTACATTTTTTTTTACAGGAATTGCTGGTCCACATTAGGGGTGCGCGCTATACTCTGGAGCGCAATACCCCGATAAATACGGTATTCTTTTTTAGGAAGGGGTTATGGGAATTTCTTCGAAGATTATATCCTTTGTTATATAGATCACCTGATAGGCTTACAGTATGACCATTCTAAAACATTTACAATAATTTATAAAGCAGTGGGTGGGTTTCATTTCCCACTATATTATATTATGGTTCCTTGTGGAGTTAATACCTGTAAAGATAGTACAGTAATCAATATATTAATGTTTATTTTCCATTTTTCCACATTTACACGCAGGACATGCTGTCCAGTAAATTGACAGTAAGGCCCCTTTCAAACTGGGGCGTGAGTCGTGGTGGCGGTATAGCGTCGCTAAAAATAGCGGCGCTATACCGTCGGAATTTGCCGCAGGATTTGTCCGCTAGCGGTGCAGTATTAACCCCTGCTAGCGGCCGATAAAGGGTTAACACCGCCCGCAATGCACCTCTGCAGAGGTGCATTGCGGGCGGTATTACTGCGGTTTCCCATTGTTTTAAATGGGAAGGGGCGGTATACACACCGCTCCTCTTACCGCTCCAAAGATGCTGCTTGCAGGAGATTTTTTTCTCTCCTGCCAGCGCATCGCCTCAGTGTGAAAGCCCTCGGGCTTTCACATTGAGAAGGCTGGGCAGGAGTTTTTCAGGCGGTATTTAGGCGCTATTTTTAGCGCTGCACCACCTGAAAAACTCCTCAGTGTGAAAGGGACCTTACAGAGGTTGGAAAAAAACATATAACATTAGTGGTGCTGCTGCAGTCAGGTTTTATTTGTATAGAACAAACCTTTGTTTCACAAAGAGAAATAAGACTAAAGCTGCAGTGCTTTACGTTTTAGCAGGGGTTGGTCAGAAGTTGTACAAAATATTTACATACAAAATATATTTTGGGGCAGATCCTCAAAGAAATTACGAAGAGATACGCCGCGTAATTTCAAATTTTGCGCGTCGTATCTATGTTTTGGTATCCACAAAACAAGATACGACGGCATCTGGGTTAGATCCGACAGGCGTACGTCTCAGGCCCCGTACTCACGACCAAACATGTCTGCTGAAACTGGTCCGCAGACCAGTTTCAGCAGACATGTTTGGCCGTGTGTTGGCCCGAGCGGACCATTTTGGGACGGATCGGACAGGTTTCCAGCGGACAACTGTTTCCCGGACTTGTTTTAAAACAGTCCGCTGGAAACCTGTCCGCCCGGACATGTACGGTCGTCTGTACAGACCTACCGTACATGTCCTGCCGCCCGCATCCCTCGCATGCGTCGAATGACTTCGACGCATGCGTGGAAGCATATTTAAGGCGGCCCGCCCACGTCGCCGCGTCATTGTCGCGGCGACACCGCGTCATCGACGCGGCGACACCGCGGACACGCCCCGCGTAATGTTTACGCGCGGGCTTCTGTTCGATGGTGTGTATAGCCATCGAACAGAAGTCCCCGGGCAGTCCCCGGCCAGACATGTCCGATGGAAACGGTCTGCAGACCGTTTTCATCGGACATGTCCTGCCGTGAGTACAAGGCCTTAGTACGCCGTCGGATCTTAGATGCAATTTTCCGGCGGCCGCTAGGTGGCGTTTCAGTCGTATTCCGCGTCAAGTATGCAAATTAGCTATTTCCGACGATCCACGAACGTACGAGCGGCCGTTGCATTTTTTTACGTCGTTTCCGTTCGGCTTTTTCCGGCGTATAGTTAAAGCTGCTATATGGTGGCGTACTCAATGTTAAGTATGGCCGTCGTTCCCGCGTATAATTTTGAAAATTTTACGTCGTTTGCGTAAGTCGTCCGTGAATGGGGCTGGACGCCATTTACGTTCACGTCGAAAACAATGACGTCCTTGCGACGTCATTTGGAGCAATGCACCCTGGGAGTTTTTACGGACGGCGCATGCGCAGTTCGTTCGGCGCGGGGAAGCGCTTCATTTAAATGAAACACGCCCCCTACTCGCCGAATTTGAATTCCGCGCCCTTACGCCGTGAGAGATACGCTACGCCGCCGTAATTTATGGGGCGGATTCGTTGAGGATTCAAAGAAAAGCAAAGTAAGTTACAGCGGCGTAGCGTATCTTACATACGCTGCGGCCGCCGCAGATGTATGTGGATCTGCCCCTTTGTACGTAAAGCTGAACTTGGGTCTGGTTCATACCTATGCAGGTTGCAGTTTGCAAATTCCAGGTGCCCTTTGCATTTTTCAATACACATTTTTGATCCATTGAAGTCTATGGAACCAAAAACCAGAAAAAAAAGTCCCTAGTCATTTCCATAAAATGCACAGATGAGAACATGACCCATAGAAAACCATGTTAAATTAATTGTAAGAGGCCTCATAGAATAAAATGAGGGTAGTTGATTTTTTTTTATGGTGCATGATATTTTTGCAACTGTTTGTCAAGCAGATATTTGTAGGAAAAAATATAGCAAAATGAATTTTAATGCAAAGACATGCAATATAATACTCAAGGTTTTGGAAAAATATAAAAGAACAGGTTACATTGAGTACATAAATATCAAATATATCAAGCCTTAAAACTGTGCGCAAATTGCAAAAACCTATGGTTCCCAAAATTCCTCATAGGCTCCATATTCTCTTTGTTGTTCCCATGTCGATATTCAAGGTGATGCCTCAGATGTGGCACAAATTTTGTCTATTAGATTCCCATTGTAACCCTTTACCCTCCACTGTAGATAATCAAGCACATATTGTGCTTGATTGGCTGCTTTCTCAGCTACCATAGCCAGACAATTCTAGCTCTGAACCTGGAATAATACATAAACATAATACACACCACTTCCGGGTTCATTAGTCGCAGGGGAATCATTTGCAGCAATTTACTGCAGAGGAAGTGGGAGCCCAGGAACCTGGGTGAGCGCACATTTCTGGGGTCCTATAAAAGTGATCAGGCAGCTCTATTAGAGCTGCCCAGAGCACTTTACCTGAAATCTGCGAGAGGTCCTCTAAAATGTATACCAAGCTCACAGTTGCAGAACCTTGACACCTTGAATACCAGCACGTTTATAAATGTACCTTGCTAGAAAAGGAGGTAAAGTCCATCTAAGTCTTTCTAAAGCCAGTCTGTTACCAGAAGTGAAAAAAATAACAGATTTACTGGCAGGTTTAGCAGGTAATAAAACTGTTACAAGGGGGGGCAGACAAATGCTGTGCCCAATGCTTCTGCATCATATATGTCATTTTTTTCCAGTTTAGACCCCATTCACATCTAGGCGTTTTTACGCCTGTAGCGCTACGCCTCTGCCGCCAGAGGGCTGGAAATACATGTCCCTCTATGGAGATGGTTCACATCTCCACGCCGAACGCCGGACGCCTGTCGCCTGCGGCGTGAAAAAAGGTCCCGGACCTTTTTTTCAGGCGTCTTCGAGCGTTCGGCTAGGAGATGGCAATCATCTCCATAGAGGGGGTCATCTTGGGGCACATCTAGGCGGACAATACCCGCGTTTTGTCGCCGCAAATCGCGGTACAAAACGCCGCTATTTTTACCGCGATTTGCGGCGACAAAACGCCGCGATTTTGTCCGTCTAGATGTGAATGCAGCCTTAGACCCCATTCACATCTAGGCGTTTTTACGCCTGTAGCGCTACGCCTCTGCCGCCAGAGGGCTGGAAATACATGTCCCTCTATGGAGATGGTTCACATCTCCACGCCGAACGCCGGACGCCTGTCGCCTGCGGCGTGAAAAAAGGTCCCGGACCTTTTTTTCAGGCGTCTTCGAGCATTCGGCTAGGAGATGGCAATCATCTCCATAGAGGGGGTCATCTTGGGGCACATCTAGGCGGACAATACCCGCGTTTTGTCGCCGCAAATCGCGGTACAAAACGCCGCTATTTTACCGCGATTTGCGGCGACAAAACGCCGCGATTTCGTCCGTCTAGATGTGAATGCAGCCTTAGGCTAGTCAACTTGTTGGTTGAAACATTTATTAAAACTAGTTATTTGTTTATCTATTTTATATAATTACACTGTAGGTTGCCTGTTCATGCCACTCCCCAAGGCTTGAAGCGATCTGTTTTATGTCAATAACTTTACCAATGAAAATCTAGAGGCCTATAGACTTCTGAACCCTTCTAACGCCAAATACCTGCTACTTCCTTCCATAAAATATTGGCATTTCTGGTGTAGCTATTACATAATAACCATTGCAGCAGATTATGCCAATAATAATAAATAATTTTCCAGTGGGCATATTTGAGACCTTTGATCTGGAAAAGCTTGAATAATCTAGAAAGTTATACAATTTGAAAGACATGCCTTATTTATGAGAAAATACATTGTCCGCCTTTGTCCTGTTAGAGATTAAAGCTGAACTCCAGGCACAAAAACTTTTATTTAAATCTATCACTTAAAGGGGTTGTAAAGGTTCATTTTTTATTTTCTAAATAGGTTCCTTTAAGCTAGTGCATTGTTGGTTCACTTACCTTTTCCTTCGATTTCCCTTCTAATTTTTTTTGTCTTTGTTTTCTTTGTCTGAATTTCTCACTTCCTGTTCCTCCTCAGTAAGCTGTTCAGTAAGCTGTTCTGGCTGACTAAACACCGCTCGGATGATGGTGTTAAGTTTACTGAGGAGAAACAGGAAGTGAGAAATTCAGGCAAAGAAAATAAACATTTCGAAGGGAAATCGAAGGAAAAGGTAAGTGAACCAACAATGCACTAGCTTAAAGGAACCTATTTAGAAAATAAATAATAAACCTTTACAACCCCTTTAATTGCGCTGCACAAACTGTTATATAAATGTTGTATCTGGATCATGGGCTTTCAGCATATGGCGATGTCGGACCGGTCAGACAGCTGGGGAAGGATCGGTACCAGATTAATGCCGGGAGCTGTGGGAGATGCGTCCTCTCACATGCCTGTCTTGGCCACGCTCTATATAAATGTTGTATAAATAAGAATCTTTGTCTAATAATATTAAATCTTGGCCAGAAAGACTATACTGTCCAAATGGAAACCAAATGAACCTCTTAGGCCGCGTACACACGACCGGTCCATCCGATGAGAATGGTCTGACAGACCGTTTTCATCGGTTCACCGCTGAAGCAGACCAATGGTCTGATGTGCATACACACCATCCATTCAAAAACCGATCGGGTCAGAACGCGGTGACGTAAAACACACAACGTGCTAAAAAAAACGAAGTTCAATGCTTCCAAGCATGCGTCGACTTGATTCTGAGCATGCGCAGGTTTTGAACCGATGCTTTTGTGTACTAACCATCGGTTTGGACCGATGGTCAGCCGTCCATCGGTTCGATTATAAAGCAAGTTCTCTAATTTTTGTCCGAAGGACAACAGACCGATGGGCCGTACACATGGTCGGTTTGGACCGATGAAACTGGACTTCAGGCCGTTTTCATCGGTTTGGACCGACCGTGTGTACGCGGCCTCACGATCTCAGAATAGAGATCCATGGTTGATTCAGATTTACTGTTATATAAACTTACGTACATGAGCCAAACGGGCCCTAAGAAGTTCGAAAAGATCTGAGGAGCCTGGGTTAAAGCCTAAACTCCTGACAACTCTGGGGCTCTCCTCCTGTGCTAACTGAATACTGGGTGGTACTGAGGGGAGCTGCGGTGGCTCAACGCGATTGGCACTGCGCTGACAAGCCATTCACCTCTGCAGCTAGGGGTTCGGATCCCGGTCTCAGCTACATGTGAATTGAGTTTGGTGGTCTCAGCCCGGCTCCCGGTGGGTGTGCTATGCAAGGTAAGCCTGCGCTTAGTACGCCCACCCCCCTCCCACAAAAACCACCACACTTACACGCACTCTAAATTGGGTTAACATGCACGCACTTTGACCACGCGGTCTCTAAAAAGAGAGGTGAAGGACTAATGGGGCTGGTTGAGCGGGCTAGATCCTCTCACTCCCTTATAGGGAGTCCCTCTGCCCCGTTGGGCTTCAAAGCGGAGCAGGTAGGGCGGGCTGTGTGGGATGACCCCCTCACACACCCACCATTGCCACCCGGGGCATGGAGAAAGGTGGCAGATTGCCTCTGGGGGAGGCCTGCCTACTCCCAACTCCTGCAGTCCGGCTCCTCTCTCGAGTACACGCACAAAATACACAAAAAATAAATAAAATAAAATAAAAAAATAAAGAAAAAAATACTGGGTGGTACTAATATGTCTTCCCCTCACCCCCCCTTTCCTCCTCCCACTCCCCCCCAGGGTGATTTACACTGACTGCTTTTTTATTAAGCTAGATAGAGAACTAGGCCTGTCTATTATAACATGTTTGTTTCGAGATATACTGTATCTCTTGTATACTGCACCAAAATAAGCTTTGTTCCTTACTGTTCAATTTTCTTTTTTTTTATGTATTGTTTATTTACTTTTGAGATAAATAAAAACTTTTCTGTTAAAAAAATAAAAATAAATCTTGTATTATAATAATAATTGACAGAAAGGATATAAAGATATACTGTAAATCCATTCTGTATACTCATTGGTGCATACAGAATGGATTTACAGTATATCTTTATAACCTCCTGTGATGCAGCACCCCTCCAAAGCCCCCCTTTACCTATCTAGACCCGTTATTTCCAGCTCCAGCCAGTGTCTCTGGTTCTGATTGGATAGATTGATAGCAGCGCCCACTGCTGTCAATCAAATCCAATGACGCGGAAGCCGAGCTCTGCTGTCTGTGTCAATAGACGCAGCAGCAGGACATGGGGGGGGGGCGCCCGTACGAGTTCCCTGAAGGAGAGCGGCTCTCCCACAAGGGCACTCAAGAAGAGGAGGAGCCAGGAGCTCTGCTGAGGAGTGAGTGAGTGGGTGAGTAACTTATATAGCGATACAAATGCGAACTAAATCGCCTCAAGGCGCTGTAACCAATGTGGTCGTCCAGCCATGCTTCAGAATAGATGGGTCTTAAGTTTTTTTCTGAAGGCCCGATGATTTTCCTCCATCCGAATGTCTGAGGGTAGAGCGTTCCATAACCGAGGTCCTTGGACAGCGAATCTTCGTGCTCCTTTCGTTTTGTAGCGAGATTTGGGGATGTGGAGGAGGTTCTGATTAGTTGATCGGAGGGCCCGATTTGGGGTGTAGTGTTTTATTTTCTCACATGGGTATTGTGGCGCGTTTCCTTGCGTGCTTTTGTGGGTGAGGCAGAGGTTCTTGAATGTCACCCGGTCCTTTACGGCTAGCCAGTGGAGGGTCCTCATGGCTGGGGAGATTGGCTACCAGTCTGGCTGCAGTGTTCTGGATGACTTGTAGACGAGCAATCTGGTATTTCGGTAGTCCTAGGTAGAGGGAATTTGCGTAGTCGAGTCTGGATTTGATTAGTATTCCAACTACTACTGCTGTGTACCCCAGAAGGGGAGGATCGGGGCCACCTTGTGCAAAACCAACTGCACAGAGGAGGTAAGTAGGACATGTTTGTTAAAAAAATAAGCTTTAGATATCCTTTAACCTGGAGTTCAGCTTTAAATACTATTCAAATCCGATTGCCAACCTTGTTGTTTTTTTTTTTTTGTCTTGCAGTGCTCATACTTGGAAGCTAGAAATTGCCAAATAGAAAGCAAATATTTAATTGTGTTGAGAAAGTTGCAAGAAGCTCTGCCATATCTGGATGCTGAGTACTGTGAAGTCATAAAAAATCTGATAGAAGATGCCTTGCAATCTGACATGAAAAAGGATCATAACCAACTGAGTGTACATTTTCGTCCTCTCAGGTAGGTGACTGTTTTGCATGTGACCTTGCTGGGTCTCTTTTTGGCCCTCAAACTTAAAGGGTCACTAAAGGAAATATTTTTTTAGCTAAATAGCTTCCTTTACCTTACTGCGGTCCTGGTTTAATGTCCTCATTGTTCGTTTTTGCTCTGATGTTGCTGTAATTCTCCTCTGTTTTGGACACTTCCTGGTTGTCTGTTTCCTGATCACCACAGTACTGGGAGATTTTAGTTTCGTTTTCAAACCAATACTGCTCTATGGAACTGTCCATCACAGATACAGCATAACATGCTAAAACGAAACTAAATGCAAAAACGAAACTAAAAAACTACAGGTACATTATATGATTGATTTTTATCTATTTTTAATGTTCCTTTAGTGACACATTAATGAAGAAAATGTGCATGCAATGCAGAAATATACTGCATGTGTGTTTTTTTTTATAATTTTTGCCCTGACATTCACTTTCATTGGCTAATCCCGCCCTATTTGCATTCTATCACAGTTTATATTGTATATGAATAAAATCTTCTGCCTTTTATTTTGTAATTAATATCAAATTGTTTTATATTTTTTAGTGAATATGATGACTATGGCTTTGCTATAATACCAGAATATGAGGTTGAACACTTGAAACTTTTAGCCAAAATTCAAGCATTAGAAATTCGATCCAACAAGCTTCTCACGCATGAGGTTGTGGACAAACCCTTAAGAATGAAATGGAACAGTATCGAGGAACTCAACCATTCTATGGAGCTAAAAAACGTAGTAAGGTGTGGAATCCCTCCAGAACACCGTAAACGTGTATGGAAATGGCTCACTGCTCAACGGATTCACATCAGATCACACCATTATGCAGATCTTCAGACAAAGTGTGAGAGTTCTCAGCATCCAGCCTCTCAGCAGATTGAACTTGATATACATCGAACTTTGACCAATAACAAGCACTTCAGTTGCCCTACATCAGAGTTTATTCAGAAGCTGAGGAGGGTGCTTCTTGCATACTCATGGCAAAACCCAACCATTGGATACTGTCAGGGATTGAACAGGTAAAAATAGACATAAAACGGCAACTACTGTGTTATGAAATGTGATTACATCTTTGCGTGAAAGCATGTCTTGCACTGTCTATTAAGCACACAGAATCAATGAACAGTACAACATCTTAGTTACATTTTATTAGGCAGATACTTTAAGGGTTCAGTCATACCACATGCGGTGGGACTGCGTTGGGAGGCTATTTCAGTGCAGTCCCATAGCATGATAAGGCAAAATACTTGGTCTTCCTATCTGATCGGATCACGTCACTGCATTGCCATGGTGTGTGGACCGGCAGTTGAATGAGATGTCTATGTGACATTTCAATAAAGTTTGTTTAAAAAGGAACAGCTGAGATTGGTGCATCATCACTGCGCTGAACTTGGGACAGTCCCTACCGGCACACCAACCGCTGCATTGTAACCCAATGGCCCGTGTGAACATACCCTAAAGGTAGCTAAATTGTGTCTTTGTTGGAATCATAAAGACATTTTATTTTTACACTTGAGCATTGGAAGCTGCAGATTAAAAAGTCAGAGTGAAGTCAAAAGTACTAACTACTAACTACTACAATGTCTCCTGTTTCACTGAAGTCATGTGATTAGAAAGAGACAGAAAATTAGCCTCTTCAGGAGGAAAGATTATCAATGACAACCTCAGTAGTCTCATGGTGATAGTTTCCTTTAAAACTGAATGTGTGTTTAAAGATTCCATTTAATCCAGTGTTGCAAAATCCTCAACTGGTGGACTGTTCTAGTGGGCATAATAGATTTCTACTACCCTCAAAGCTTGTATATCAGTTGCACACGGTTGGTCCTTTGTAGTGATGTAAAGCAGATCTAAATCCATTCACTACAATCTCATATATGATTTAACATTTAAATGAGGTTTCAATTTTTTTGGGGGGAGGGGGTTTTATCCTTTCAAATACGCAGCTTTCATTAAAATGTAATTTCCAAATAGGCCAGCTGCCTGGCTGTCATGCTGATGTTTTGTCTTCAGTATGTCCTGACCTGGGATATGTGTAGAGCTAAGGAATCCTTACTATACTCCAACTTTAATGTGCTGTGTGCTTATTTTGTGTCCCTGTCTCAGTTTTTAAAGTTCGACACAGCCAGGGGTACAACATTGATTTTCAGGAGCAGAGCAGCTACAGGGCTGCTGATAAGGGGGTACCACCAGTCTTCCTGTAGGGGGCCTGGGCCAGCAGGGAAGTCCAGGCAGCAGCATGCCGACCCCCCTACTTGTTTGTAGGGTATGTTTTGAGCCTCCCGTTATTCTATGAGGGCATAGCAGCTGTATGAACACAGCCACAGGTCCTCATTTGACAGGTGTGAAGGTGAATGGCCCTGACATTTCTTTCTGGGTTTGGAGCCGTAGACCTGCACCTATACACCTTTTGAATTATAATCCGAGACCGTGTTCTAACAGCCGCTGCGTACCCATAACATAACATACCCTGTCTACACACACCTCCAGCCACATATAAAAAAAAACAGATTCACACTATACAAACCCCAACAACCATGCGAATGAGCCCCAAAACCTTATTCACACGTAGAGCATTATTAATTAACGCAATACAATTTTATCTTTTAGATTTCCTGGGAATTTTGTGTTTTGTGTCCACTATGAATGATTTTACTGTATTTTTCAAGAAACTATCCTTTTAACCACTTAAGCCCCGGATCATTTCGCTGGCCAAAGACCAGAGCACTTTTTGCGATTCGGCTCTACGTCGCTTTAACTGACAATTGCACGGTCGCCCAAACAAAATTGACGTCCTTTTTTTCCCACAAATAGAGCTTTCTTTTGGTGGTATTTGATAACCTCTGCAGTTTTAATTTTTTGCGCTATAAACAAAAATAGAGCAACAATTTAAAAAAAAAAGCAATATTTTAAACTTTTTTGCTATAATAAATATCCCCCAAAAATATATATTAAAAAAATGTTTTTTCCTCAGTTTAGGTCGATACGTATTCTTCTAGATATTTTTGGTAAAAAAATCGCAATAAGCATATTGATTGGTTTGTGCAAAAGTTATAGCGTCTACAAAATAGGGGATAGAATTATGGCACTTTTATTATAATTTTTTTTACTAGTAATGGCGGCGATCTGCGATTTTTATTGTGACTGCGACGGTGCGATGGTGGACACATCGGACACTTTTGACACATTTTGGGACCATTGTCATTTTTACAGCGATCAGTGCTATAAAAATGCACTGATTAGTGTGAAAATGACACTGGCAGTGAAGGGGTTAACCACTAGGTGGCGCTGAAGGGGTTAAGTGTGCCTAGGTATGTGTTCTAACTGTAGGGGGGATGGGCTATGTGTGACATGACAGTGATCACAGCTCCCGATTACAGGAAGCTGTGGTCACTGTCCTGTCACTGTGGAACTGCTTGTTTACATCAGCGTTTCCCCCCTCTTCCTCATGGTGACACGATCCCGGGTATCCCTGCGGATATCGATTCCGCAGGACCCGTGATCGGAGTCACGGAGCTCGCAGCGCGTGTGCGTCCCCAATGACGCTCTTAAAGGGCAACGTATATATACGTTGATCTGCCCAGCCATGCTATTCTGCCAACGTATATCGGCGTGAGCCGGTCGGCAAGTGGTTAATATTTTCGGGGGGGCCTCTCAGGTAGGCTGTACAGGGCCCCCGTGATTTCTAACAGCAGCCCTCTGGCTGCTTGTATATTTTTCTGGTGATGGGATTACTTTAAAAATAAACTCTCTTTCAGTATTGAACAGCTTACATACTATATGTGTTTTACAACCTCTAGTTCCACCCTATTAGTGAAGACCAGAGTCCTTTGGCAAGAAATGTCAAAATAATTGTCACTTATTGGTTAATATTAGATTATGACTTGTCAACAATTAATGTAAGTGCATTCATCTGTTAAAACAGTATTGCATTTAAGTCCACCCAACAATGATAATTCATGTCTAAAAGGAAACAGGTGGATTGAACTTCACCAATAAACTTCTCATATTCCATGGCAGCAAAAACGTTAGGCCATGTACACACGATCAGTCCATCCGATGAAAACGGACTGAAGGCTGAAGTCTGATGGTCAGTCGTGCCTACACACCGTCAGTTCAAAATCCGATCGTGTCAGAATGCGGTGACATAAAACACAACGACGTGCTGAAAAAAACTAAGTTCAATGCTTCCAAGCATGCGTCGACTTGATTCTGAGCATGCGCGGGTTTTGAACTGATGCTTTTGCGTACTAACCATTGGTTTTGACCTATCGGTCATCAGTCCATCAGTCCGATTTTAAAGCAAGTTCTAAAACTTTGGACTGAAGGACAAAAGTCTGGTGGGCCATACACACGGTAGGTTTGGACTGATGAAACTGAACTTCAGTCCGTTTTCATCAGTTTGGACTGATCGTGTGTACAGGGCCTTAGTCTGTATCCAAACTGAAATATTTATGAAACCAGTGGAGGGTTTCTCATACACCTTTATTTATTTTCAGTGTTATGAAATTTTATAGAAATATTCCTGCAATTTAAGTGACTCATAATAATAGTTGCATTTGGGTGTAGCTGTGAAATCCTAGAGTCATAAAGTCCCAGAGGAAGATAAAGGAGTTAGTGAACTGTTCAACTTCCCTTTATCAGTTTAGATTGATTTGGACTGTAAAGTGAAACTCAAGCCAAAAACTGTTATTGAATAGAATGTTGTTGAAACTTTAGGGCCACTGTCTACGTCTTCATATCCAGGAATGGTTATGAGGGGAGTCTCTCCAATGAGGAAACTGAATCACTGTGATAGCCAATCTGAGGCTATCACAGCGATCAGGAGACCTGGAATCTGACTTTCCAGGTCCCGGTCGTTAGAACGGGGCCCAGGGTTCTCGGTGAGGCGCGGCTCCCAGCACAAAGGGAGGTATGCAAGAATGAGGACCTATGTTAAAAAGCCTAGTGCAGTGGGGCCGCATATTTGTGTATCGTCGCCACCAAGGGGTTAAGGGGGAACTTTTTTTAATCCCTGCTTACCTGATGCTGGGTTGTCCTCAATTCGGATACACCCCATCCAGCGTTCTCTAGCTGAGATCCACTTCTCTGCTGCCACTGCTCAGGTCCCATGCTGCCATTTTTTTCTATGACATCATTGGGAGGTGGCTGTTCCTTCTGGGTAAGTAGGTGCCTCCTGATGATGCAGTGCTGGGCTGTCTCCCTAGTAATGCAAGCCTATGCCTTTTGGGATATATGACGTGCATATCCCAGAATGCATCATATTTCTTGCCTAGGCGTGAATGAATAATGAGGGACACCTAAACCTGGATACCGAAAAAAAAAAGGTAAGAAAAAAAAGAGGGACGATCCACCTTAATATAACCACAGCTTTAATTTTGTTGCAGGTTAGCCGCCATAGCACTTTTGGTTTTGGAAGACGAGGAGAGTGCATTTTATTGTCTAGTTGATATTATTGAAAACATAATGCCACCAGAGTACTATAGTAATAACCTAACAGGATCACAGGTAAGATATAAAAGAAAATGATCACAGAAAGTAAAGGAAAGAGGTTGATAGAGACCATGGGGTTGATTTACTAAAACCACAGAGTGCAAAGTCTGGTGCAGCTCTGCATGGTAGCCAATCAGCTCCTAGCTTCAGCTTGTTTGATTAAACTTTGAAAAAAAAAACTGGAAGCTGATTGGTTTCTATGCAGAGCTGCACCAGATTTTCACTCTCCACTTTCTGTAAACCACTCCTTATTTGTCTTCTTTATAAGTCTGGCTTACAAAGTTTTGCTGTGCAGACGTTTAAATTAAGTTTGTACTTTTATTTATTAGTAGCTGTGAGAAGTTGTGTGAGCCATTAAAGCAGTATTAAACCCAAAAAATAGAAATGGAGGCGATTCACCGTCGTTTTAGCAGCATTTTTTGGCCACTAACGGGCGCTTTTAACCCCCCTGCTAGCAGCCGAATCGATTTTTAGACGATTCGGCAGCGCTGACCATTTATTTCACCATGTATACACTGCTCCCAAACCGTCCCAATGATGCTGCTTGCAGGGCTTTTCCCACAAGCGCACCACCGCAGTGTGATGAAAAGTCACACTGAAATTAATGGGGAGGTGGTTTTCAGGTGTTAGAGGCTATTTCTAGTGCTAAAACGCCTGAAAACCACCTCAGTGTGAAAGCAGCCTTAGCGACAACCCATTTAATACAGTCAGGGGTGCTTACAGTGGTCAAATTTTATTCATTTAACTGATGTAATAGCAAAAGTAAAATTTTTACGGCTGTGTGAATGAAGCCTTAATCATGCATTGGATTTAGGGCTTCATTCACACAGCTGTAAAAATGTTACTGATGTTATTACACATGGGTTTACAAGAAAAGTTCTTGCATAATGACCAGTAAAGTACTTGCGTATAGATGCATAAAGACACATATGCTTACATAATGATAGTTTATTTTTCTCCTTTTGTTAAAGGAACACTAAAGTTAAACATGTTATACTTGCCTCCACTGTGTGGCTCGTTTTGCACAGAGTGTCCTCGAACCCTGTCTTCTGGGGTCCCTCGGCGGCTGTCTCGGCTCCTCCTCGCAAGAGCTTTCCACCTTAATGCGAGCAAGCTTGCATGGTGGAAAGCTTTTGCGGGCGCGCTCCCGTGATACAGCAGCGGGCATAGCCGCCAACTGTATCACTCCGCCCCGCCCCCGGCGTGACACGTCATCGGGTGAGATTGACAGCAGCGCCAGCCAATGGCTGCGCTACTATCAATCCGTCCAGCCTAGCCAATCAACGGCCAGGCTGGGAACGGAAGAGGATCACGTGGACGCGCGCGGGACTTTCGAGGGGTGAGGTAAGTAAAACGGAGGTTCGGGGGGGCGGTACGGTCGGATGTTTTTTCACCTTAATGCATAGGATGCATTAAGGTGAAAAAACATTTACTTTACAACCCCTTTAAGGCTTCATTCACACGGTTGTAAAAAGTTTACCGATGTCATTACACATGCTTTTTCTAGGAGAAAAGTTCCTAATGATCAGCAAAAAACTTTTGCTTACATAACTTGTTTTTATGATTATTTATTCTTACCCTTTGTTTAGACTTAAAGAGTAACTTCACTTGCTTACATAACTTGTTTTTATGATAATTTATTTTTACCCTTTGTTTAGACTTGAAGAGTAACTTCACTTTTGTTGAAAAAATGTCAGGGCTGGGCTTTCAGCCCTCCCTTCTCTGTGCTCAGGTTGCTCAGCTCAGCTTTTACTGTGCAGGTTTTCATTTTGACTGACTATGAGGCCCCGTACACACGACCGAGTTTCTCGGCAGAATTCAGCCAGAAACTCGGTCGGAGCTGAATTCTGCCGAGAAACCCGGCCGTGTGTACACTTTCGGCCGAGGAAGCCGACGAGGACCTCGGCGAGGAAATAGAGAACATGTTCTCTATTTCCTCGTTGTTCTATGGGAGAACTCGGCCCGCCGAGCTCCTCGGCGGCTCCAGGACTGAACACGCCGAGGAACTCGATGTGTTTGGCACGTCGAGTTCCTCGGCCGTGTGTACGGGGCCTAAGAATTTCACATTCTTGTCTGAGGCTAAACGTTTATCTCCCAGAAGAGCATGATGGGCTCTTTTTCTTTCAAGCTTCAATTACACATTCTCATTCTTACCCGGTACTAAGGATGTAGGGGCGGACGCATTGTCTTGACAGTTTCCTCCGTTTCCAAGATTGAGTTGGTGCCTGTTCCTGTAAATCCCCCTGATCGCATTCTGGCTACTGTACGCACCTGTCTCACCTCACCTTTGGGTGATAGAATTCTTGCCGCTCAGATCCAGTCTCCTCCCGAGAAACCTTGTGATCGATGCTTTGTCCCTGAGTAAGACACCACAACACCTTCCAGTGGGCCTCCTACAACCCATACCCAATGGAGAGAGGCCTCGGACCCACCTGTCTATGGATTTTATTGTGGAGTTAACCAACTCCCAGGGCAGCACAGTTATTCTTATAGTCGTTGACCAGTTATTAAAAATGTCACATTGTATTCTATTAAAGATGTTGCCCACATCCAAAAAACTGGCATACATTTTTGCTCAATGAGATCATTATGTTACATGGGCTATCCAAGGTTATCATTTCTGACAGGGGTAGTTTGTCTCCAGGTTTTGGCAAGGCTTTTTTTGCAAAGTTAGGAATTCGGCTTTTCTTTTCTGTGTATCACCCGCAGTCCAATGGGGCCGCAGAACGAGCCAACCAAGCCTTGCAGCAGTTTCTACGCTGCTATATTTCTGACCACCAAAACAACTTGTCAGACCTCCTACCTTGGAGGTATTAATAAAAATAAAATATGAGTCTACATAAGGAAGTTTGCAACAGCATTGCAAAATGTTGCATTACAACATCAACACCAGTTACTCAATGCCTATTAATAGACATATTATACAGTGCAATATGAGGCTAAATAAGGAAGTTTGCAACAATTTGAGTTATTTGCTAATCCTCTTTATCATTTAAACAAAACACTGTAAAGGAAAGGTGTGTATACTTACCTATTTGTAGCAAGGTCCCAGGCCCCAGAAGCCTAATGGAGACCTCCGGAGTCAGGGAGAGCTGATTATATATATATATATATATATATATATACAGTTGTATTCAAAATTATTCAACCCCCACTGAAATTGATTGTTTTGCCCAGTTTGACACTGATTTTGATCATCCTGTCATCCTGCTTACAATTAAATCAAAGAGGCACGTGTAGGTCAGACAAATATAACATAACATTTATAATGAAATAAACACAAATGTCTTTTCTGTGCTCACATCATTATCAGTTTTATTCAACCCCCAATTGACATTCAATCTTAGTACTTAGTACAACATCCTTTTACAGTTATAACAGCTTTTAAACTTGAAGCATAGCTTGACACAAGTGTCTTGCAGCGATCTACGGGTATCTTAGCCCATTCGTCATGGGCAAAAGCCTCCAGTTCAGTCACATTCTTAGGCTTGCGCACTGCAACTGCTTTCTTTAAGTCCCACCAGAGGTTCTCAATCGGATTTAAGTCTGGTGACTGCGATGGCCACTCCCAAATATTCCAGCCTTTAATCTGCAACCATGCTCTAGTGGACTTGGAGGTATGCTTGGGATCATTGTCCTGTTGAAAGGTCCAACGTCTCCCAAGCCTCAGGTTTGTGATGGACTGCATCACATTGTTATCCAATATCTCCTGTTACTGAAGAGAATTCATGGTACCTTGCAGACGTTGAAGCTTCCCTGTACCTGCAGAAGCAAAACAGCCCCAAAGCATGATTGACCCCCCGCCATGCTTTACAGTAGGCAAGGTGTTCTTTTCATCATAGGCCTTGTTCTTCCTCCTCCAAACATAGCGTTGATCCATGGGCCCAAACACTTCTAATTTTGTTTCATCAGTCCACAGAACACAATCCCAAAACTTCTGTGGTTTGTCCACATGATTTTTGCATACTGCAGTCGAATCTTCTTATTCTTTGGAGACAGCAAGGGGGTGCGCCTGGGATTTCTGGCATGGAGGCCTTCATTATGCAGTGCAAGCCGTATTGTCTTAGCAGAAACTTCAGTACCAACATCTGACAAATCTTTTCTCAGTTCCTCAGCAGTCACAAGGGGACTTTTCTCCACTCTACGCTTCAGGTAGCGCACAGCAGTCGAAGTCAGCATCTTCTTTCTGCCACGACCAGGTAGCGTTTCAACAGTGCCCTTTGCCTTTAATTTGCGAATGATGCTTCCTATGGTGTCTCTTGGTATGTTTAACATCTTTGCAATCTTCTTATAGCCATTGCCCTTCCTGTGAAGAGTAATCACCTCTTCTCTTGTCTTCCCGGACCATTCCCTTGACTTCACCATGTTTGTAACCACACTAGTAAATGTCTAGAAGGAGCCGAGTATCAAAGTCATTTGAAAGCTGCCTGATTGGTGCTTATTAGGCTTTATTGCAGCTCCCTAACATCCACCGTGTGTTTTCAATACCTGATTGAAAACACTTCAATGAACCTCTGTTCTTCAGAGTAGTAGTCTTTAAGGGGTTGAATAATTGTGTAAATGAAGAATTCACAAAATAAACATTTACTACTGTATTACAAAACCAATTGATATCATTTTAGGTGCATATGGTTCTTTAAGAAGTCCTTGTAGGATTTCATTCTGAATACAATTACAAATGTACACTAAATTCACTAAAACCCTTTACAGCATTGGGGGGTTGAATAATTAAGTTGGCACACAAGGCTGCTCTGCAAGCACCACCTCCGCTGGCTGGGTCCCTGTCTTGACACCTGCTGAAGTTCCCTAATTCTTCATCGTCCCTGGTTGGCGAGAATATTGTCCTGGTACATGCTTTAGCTACTCACAATGGTCCCTGGTAATAAGGTGGATGGTCCCTTAGTGGTGACAGCTTCCCCTCTACCTCCGACCACAACAGGTTCTCTGGCCGGCAGAACCGGCACTTCTGGTTGGACTGCAAGCCGCAATCCCAACCCTATGCTGCTCTCTTGTTTCTGGATAGGCCCTCAGACAGCCTAACAGCCAGATGTCCCTGGGATAGGCCTCAGGCTCTGGCCTAGCAGCCCGGGGCAGCACAACACACGTCCAGCCAGACAGTGGTCCAGGTGACACAGAACAGTGATCACCTGACCTCACCCAATTAAATAGGCTCTCCCAGCAGGCCAAGGAACCAAATAAGATCCCTGCCTATTGGCTGAGATACCCCATCTATTCCTAATCTGTCCTTGCAATGCCCTTGTCTTATCTAATGCCACCAGATACCCGGCTATCTAGTGACAGAAGAGAGAAGTGCAGCAATTCAAGAATTAAGGTGGAATCAATTGATCCCCTATCAATTGGCAAAGGCGACTATACCTGGCAGGTCAATTTACTAGCAACCCTGCCTAAACATCAGGGTGCTACATATTGTAAGGGCCCTGGTCACTCAATCATCTGCCAGTACCAGCTTCAGAAGAGAGGTGGGACAGCCAACAATGGATACCCCATAGTAAGCATATGGATGATGTCACCACCCAGGCATTGCAGCCATTGTCGATGCTCTCTCTTCTCCCCTGAAGCTGGCGCTGGAAGCTGATAACGTGACAGGAACGTAGTACTCTTAAGCCTCGTACACACGATAGGTTAACCAGAGGACAACGGTCTGAAGGACCGTTGTCATAGGTTAACTGATGAAGCTGACTGATGGTCCGTCACGCCTACACACCATAGGTTAAATAACCGATCGTGTCAGAACGCGGTGACGTAAAACATAACGACGTGCTGAAAAAAACCGAAGTTCAATGCTTCCAAGCATGCGTCGACTTGATTCTGAGCATGCGTGGATTTTTAACCGATGGTCCTGCCTACTAACGATCGGTTAGGAATCCATAGGTTAATTTTAAAGCAAATTGGCTTTTCTTTAACCTATGGTTAAATAACCCATGGGGCCCACACACGATCGGTTTTGACCGATGAAAACGGTCCTTCAGACCGTTGTCCTCTGGTTAACCTATCGTGTGTACGAGGCCTAAGATTAGGTAAGTATGCACATCTTTCCTCTACAGGCTAGTTAGTATAGGATTTAGAAGGAGAGTGAGATCAGGTTTAAGATTAACTTTAGCAAATATACCACAACACCACAGATAATACCAGTAACTCTTTCCAGACTTCCATAGACAAAACGATACTGGCCAGTTTGAATTTTTCTGCTTATTTTCTCTTCCCACATGATAAAACTGCAATCGCTAGTGTCTTTTGTGCTCAGACATACTGTACTTGATTTTAATTAACATTTTCAGCATAATTTACTTACTGTATATCTAAAACTGCCCATAGATGGTTACATGAAAAAAAAAAAATGATTCCTTCATAAATAAATTAGGTGGATGGAGGAATCCCCCCGCAGGTACATTGTAAATTGACTACACTGGCTGTTGTCAGAATACGCTGATCAGTGTTTGCGGGCTGATTGGCTGATCAAGAAAAACATTTCAACATGACCCTTCTACAGAACTTGATCAAACAATCACCTTCTGTCAAGCTGGGATGGACATACACTGATTCTTACTAAACCAGGCAAATTTTGATCAGTTTTCAGCCAGCTTAAACACTATTAGGGCTCATTTACACTTGGTTTGGCTTCAACACGCATTTACAGCTAGTTTGCACTTGCTTCAAATCAAGACTTCCGACACACTTTGTTAAAGTTCTCTGAACGCTAGTCAAAGCTCATGTCACTAAATAAAATGATTAGCTTACAGTCCTGTTTACACCTTGCTTTTGATTTTCTTTCCTTTGCTTCAAAAATGATACCCCATGTAGCTTTAGTTGTGCTTCAAAGCGCCTTCAAAGCCTTAATAGAAGTCTATGGCAAAGCTTGCTTGAACTCCCACTGAAGCCTCACCAAAGGCTCATTGCAGCCCCACCAAAGGCTCATCGAAGCTCCACCAAAGGCTCATCGAAACACCCAATAGAAAGCCTCATTGAAGCACCAAGCAAAAGCAAGGTGTAAACAGGACTGTAAGCTAACCATTTTATTTAGTGACAGGAGCTTTTTACTGGTGTTCAGAGAGCTTTAAGAAAGCCTGTCCGAAGCCATGTTTTGAAGCAAGTGCAAACTAGCCCTTACTGTCTATTGTCAACCTAAGCTACTACCGTGTTTCCCCGAAAGTACACCCTACCCCGAAAATAAGCCCTATCTGGATTATCGGGGCGGACTGCAATATAAGCCCTACCCCGAAAATAAGACCTAGTAAATCTCCGTAATTTTTTTTATAATTAAAAACAACCATGTTTGCAGCCACCGCTGCCCCCCAGGAGGTCCTCTTCTCTCCTCCCGGCTGATGTCTGCTGCTGCTTCCTCTTGTGCGTGCGTCAGCCGGGGATCTCGGCTATTCTCTTTCCTCCCCTCCTCCCACCAGATGTCTTCAGCGCACGGGAGGCAATTTCGGCTCTTCTTTCTCCTCCTCTCCTCCCGCTGACGTCTGCGCCCCCTCCCTCTTTAGTGCACGGAGCGGGCTGACGTCACCACAGCCAAACTTCTCTTCATCACCTCAGAGATCTCAGGGAAGAATACGGTACCAGTACTGTAAAAAAGGTGTTAAACAGGTACCGTACTTTTAACAGTATACCAGTATAAAACTGCATACAGTACCAGTAATAATGATTTAAAAAAACGGACTCCTGACATGACAATGGGGGGTGGGGGTGGGGGGGAGACCTGAGGGGAAGACAGAGGACACAGAATTTTTAGATTTTAACAGGTTTTCAGAAAATAGAGAGGGATAAACACTGTGTTGTTTATCATGCTTTAAAGGAACAGGATTTTTTTTTAAAGCAACAACCAGTCAGACAGACTTGAGACCTTTTGCGCACTTTATGTGTACCGTATTTGAATAAATGTTGTTTAATGTACATACCGTAAATAAATAAGCCCTACCCTGAAAATAAACCCTAGTGTGTTTTTTGAGACTAAAACTAATATAAGACCCGGTCTTATTTTCGGGGAAACACGGTAATATATTTGAAGTCACTGCAGACAAAAGAGCTTGCTTAGTGCAGAAACAATATCAAAATCAAAATGATCAGTTTGTTATATCACTCAGATAAGCGTTGACATTGAACTCTGTTATGTCCTTAGGTTGATCAAAGAGTATTCAAGGATTGCTTTTCGGAAAAACTGCCTCGTTTAAATGCACATCTTCAGCAATACAAGATCGACCTCTCTCTTATCACTTACAACTGGTTTCTGGTAGTGTTTGTTGATAGCCTGGTTAGTGATATTCTTCTGAGAGTGTGGGATGCCTTGCTGTATGAAGGAACAAAGGTAGGAATTATTCAGAGAACTAAGCAAAATTCATACAATACTGATTCCTACTGTATTAAATTGTATTGTAATTGTACTTTATGTTTGAAAGCACTGCGTAAACTGTTGGCGATTTATAAATCCTGAATAATAATATTAATACAAATTGGTGTAGAAGTGCATGGCCAGCTTGCCATATGTGTAATACGTGAATAGTTTCTGTGGAGTAATTTCAAAAGGGTATAGTGCCGTAGACTTTTGAGATGATTTGTTGTATTCATAAAGAACTTTTGGAATGATATTCCGTTGAATTTTTTCATGAGAAAGATTAACTTTAAAACACTTATAGCCAGATTCATGTAGTCCGGCGTATTTTTAGGTGGGCGTAGCGCAGCTCATTTGCACTTCGCCAACGTAAAATAGAGAGGCAAGGCCAGTATTCACAAAGCACTTGCTCCCTAAGCTACGTCGGCGTAGCACAAATGGCCCGGCGTAACCCCGCCTAATTCAAAATAGGCAGGTAGGGGGCGTGCTCCATGTAAATTACCCATGACCCAATGTAAATGAGGGCCGTTGGTACGGCTCATGCGCGCGCATGCTCAGAATCACGTCACAAATACTCCTTGCTCCTACGCCCAGCCCCATTCACGTACGCTTACGCAAACGACGTAAAATACGACGGCAGTTCCGACGTCCATACTTTGCATGGGCTGCGCCACCTACAGAGGTGTTTTATCTTTTTGCCGTAGACGGCGTAGCTTACTGCGACGGGCGTACGTACGTTCGTGAATCGGCGTATCTTGCTCATTTACATATTCGACGCGTAAATCCACGTACACGCCCCTAGCGGCCAGCGTAAATATGCAGCTAAGATACGACGGCGTAGGAGACTTGCGCCGGTCGTATCTTAGCAACAGTGAAGTGTATCTCAGTTTGAGAATACACTTAAAGATACGACGGCGCTCATTCGGACTTACGACGGCGTATCCACTGATACCCCGTCGTAAGTCTCTATGAATCCGGCTATTAAAGTGGATGTAAACCCGAATTTTTATTTTTATTTTTTGATCATCTGTGCCCAGTCTTGCCACACAGAGTTAATCCAGCTCTGAGCAATCCTCTTTTATTGTTCAGTGAAATAAAACGGACTTACAGAGAAAAACCTTAGTCCGTTCCACCCCCTTGCTGTGAGTGACAGGTTATTTACATATCTCATGCACTAGCGTGGAGACAGGCATTTTTTTAATTCCCACCCCCACTCCTTTTCTGAAGTCATGTGGTTACTTTTCTGGATTTTGACTGGATGTTAGTGATCATAGCAGAATTTAGTGTAAGGAATACACAGGAAAAAGTGCATGTTGACAAGGGGAGTGTAGAGGTGGGCGGGGAGTCTACTGACATCACGACTCCACCCGCCGAGCTCCAGACAACAGACCCACCCACAGAATCTGCAGTTTTTCAGTTCTTATAACAGACAGAGGGGAGACATTTGACAGGTAAGGATACATGCAGGAAGCATGTATATCCTTATAGATAACCACTATGGCAGTAGTTTAGAAAGGATGAGAGTGGGTTAACATCCACTTTAAAGTGACTATAAATCCATATCAGTAAGAACTAATATAAAATGTTGTATAATAAATAATGTATAATAATGTAATAAATTATGGTATTGTATGCTGATCACTCTCACACAGCAACTTTAAGATTTGTCCTCTGTATTCTGCAAAAAAACTTGCTGTTCTCTGTCCCCCCCTTCTGTCTGTGTCCCCGCTGCAGCTGGAGATCTGCAGAACTACTGAGCATGCTCGGTTTTCAGTGTGTTTCTATGTTGAGCAGTTTCTCCGTGAGCAGCCCATGTGATCATAGCGTCACACATGTGGGTGTATACATAGATATAAAATACAGCTCACCCCCCCCCCCCCTCTCTCCTCCACACCAGCTGAACAGGTCTACACTATAGGGACAGGAAATTTAATTTTGATTGATGGACGCATCACCTCCCTGTGATTCTAAGTACATAAACACAATAGACACAGGCTAGAGGGGCACGGAGCAGGCTGCAACTGTCAAAACTTAGAGTTACAGTGTTTGTTAAATTGATTCTAAAGGTTTGTTTTTTCTTAAAATAGCAAACATCCTATACTTACCAGCTATGTTCAGTGGTTTTGCACAGAGCATCCCCGATGCCCCTTTTCTCGGGATCCCCTGCCTCCTCCCCCTCGACCAGTGCTTTCAATAGCAAGCTTCTTGCTATGGGGCATTGGTGCATGCTCACTCCCAAGCACCGCTCTATGCGTCCATGAGACATATAAAGCTGCGTCTCAGCACCATCCTCCACTCTCTCCTCATTGGCTCACTGGCTGTGATTGACAAACCTTCAGCCTTTACAACCACTTAATAGAGGCCCCTGCTGATGTTTCCCTGAAGAACAGAAAGAGCTGGGGAAAGTCAGTGTCTGCTGTATATTGGCCATGAGAAAAGGTACTTAGATTTTTTTTTTTTATGAATACATTTTCATTATCCATATATGTAAATAGAAGAAATAATGTATATTAAAATGTCTGTGTTTAGTATCACTTTAGAGAGTTCGAACTTTTGCAGTCAAACTCGAGAAAACGTCACTATATTCAAAGTGATTGTAGATGCCTGTAGATTATCAAACAGCTCCTGGCCATCTCTACTCATGCCCACTGATTTCTGTAATGACAGCACATACTCTGCTGCTGCACACTGTGAGCTGCAGTGTCTGGGAGGGGGATCATGTGAGACACAAATGAAGGAGGAATTGGCTAACTCGGAGGGGGTAAAGGACGTATTTTGTTTACTACATGAGGCTTGTGCATTACATAGTAACTTGATTGGGACTTGATTAGACTGCCATACAGGATCCTTTAGTTGTATTTTATATGACATTAGTTGGAGAAGGGTCTTATGAAAAAGGTAAGCATTACACATGTTGCATCTTATGATTGACAATTATCAGCTGTTATTTTTAATTTATTTCTAACACTTTGACAGGTCATTTTCCGTTATGCACTTGCAATATTTAAATATAATGAGGAAGAGATCCTAAAGCTGAATGATGAAACAGAAATCTACCAATACCTTTCATTTTTCACCAAGACCATCTGTGATGGCAGGTAAATCAGAATCCTTACCAATCTTTGTGTTATTAAATATAGCAAAAATGTATTTTAAAGGAGTACATAGGGTATGAAAGTACTGCACTGACAAGGTGCTGATTAGGACTCGTCAGAGGGGTATGAGACAAATACAAGTGTATTTTAATAATAAATAAATTCTTAAAGGCAAATGCATACCACACACCCATTTAGGTCAAACGAGAAAAAAAAGCAGCAGTTAATATGCTAGTATGTTTTCTTTGAGGCAGTCCAAACAATTAAACAATAAGCTTGGTGAGGAGGTGCTCAAATAGGATTATTATTTTATTTGCTTCATGACTACACTAATCTTTTTTTAGATTTATGAGTATGTAGCCAAGACAGTGTACGGGATAGTTTAAGGCCGTGTACACACCAGCAAACATGTACGATGAAACCGGTCCGCCGGACCGTTCTCACCGTACATGTCTGCCCGGGGCTGTCTGTACGATGGCTGTACTAACCATCGTACAGAAAGCCGCGCGTAAACAATACGCGGGGCGTGTCCGCGGTGTCGCCGTGACAATGACGCGGCGACGTGGGCGGGCCTGCCAGTTAAATGCTTCCACGCATGCGTCAAAGTCATTCGACGCATGCGAGGGATGGCGGGCGCTCGGACATGTACGGTAGGTCTGTACAGACGACCGAACATGTCCGAGCGGGCAGGATTCCAGCGGACTGTTTTAAAACAAGTCCAGGAATATTTGTCCGCTGGGAAAAGGCCCGGCGGGCAAATGTTTGCTGGAATCCTGTCCGCTCGGGCCTACACACGACCGAACATGTCTGCTGAAACTGGCCCGCAGACCAGTTTCAGCAGACATGTTTGGTCGTCTGTACGGGGCCTAAGGCAAACAAACATTTTAGATGGTTCAGACAAAATATACTGCACCAGTATTAAAGCATTTTTTGACCTATCACAAAACTCCCCACTGATATCAATCAATGGGGGCTCGAAACTCCTACCGCCACCTTCCCATTAGGGAAAGAGGGGCCTTAAAACAGGTCTTGATATACAAGTAGCGTCACGTCACATCGGAGTATAAAAGAGAAGAGAGGCGCCTCTAAGTGTAGCAATATGGTTACATTTAATGAAGGTACAACATTTAGCAACATATTGCTACATATATAGGCGCCTCTCTTCTCTTTTATACTCTGTAGCTCCTGCTGGATTTTGCTTCTAATCCCCTTGTGGAGGCTTCCATTTGTGGATGGACATTTTATGGTTACACAACCTATCACATTGTTATAATCTTTTTATATGGAATATAAACGAAAGGATTTATGAATAAATGATTGTGGAACGAATCATTTGAGTTTCCATTATTTCTTATGGGGAAATTTGCTTTGATATACAAGTGCTTTGGATTACAAGCATGTTTCTGGAACGAATTATGCTTGCAATCCAAGGTTTTACTGTATTTGTATTTCACAGAAGAGTTTGGTGGGTGGCAGGGACATTGAACCATTTCACTGCTGGGCCCTGCCTCAGGTATCTGGGCCAGTTCTTCTCTTTTTTTAACCTCTTACTTGTGGAGGGTTACAGAATGTGTGCAGTACCTATGAATATCGGTGTAAAATAGGGATAAGGTGCTGCTGTACAAAAGTCATGTGTAGCAAAGCAATCAAACTCAGAGGAAAGCGGCTGGTGCACTGTAAGCGCGCATTTGTCTGTGATGTCATGTCATATCACTGTGCAGGTTTAGGAGATATTTACATTACCTACAGGTAAACCTTATTATAGGCTTACCTGTTGGTACAAGTGGTGTAACAGAGTTTGCTACCACTTTAACAGCCTGCTTTTCTTGTAGTTTTATTTTAGTGGCAGAGTTGCTTTAAAATACCCCAAAAAAGAAAACATACATACACCTCCAAACACATAACTTACAATGCACACCATTGTGACAAACATTCACAGATCAGACCTTTATTGCACGGCATGCATTAGCCCCACACACTTTAGAGGTTCATTGTTAGGCCCCTTTCACACAGGGCGGATCAGTAATGATCCGCCTCCCTATGCTCAGCGGGGATCGCTCCATTGATCCCCGCTGAGCCGGCGGATGACAAGGCGGTCTCCGCACACTGTGCAGGGACCGCCCTGTCTTTTCTCCGCTCTCCCCTATGGGGGGATCGGATGAGCACGGACCGTATGTCCGCGTTAATCCGATCCGATCCGCAGACGGAAGGAAAAATAGGGTTTTCTTCCGTCTGCAGAATCGGCTGTTCATCGGCTGACACCCGCAATCTCATAGGGACCAATGTATGTCCCTTTTTCATCTACAAACGGATGGATGAAAAAGCGGACATACGGTCCGCAGGTGTAAAAGGGACCTTAGAGTGTTATGATAAATAAGGGAAGCAGTAAAGGTGTTATTGTAGTTTATTTACAATTTTGCGTACCTTTTGTTTTCACTGTTTTGCAAATTAAAGCTTTTATTTTTTAAACAAAAAAAGAGGTTGTATTTACCTGCTTTGTGCAATGGAATTGCACAGAGCAGGTCCTTACCTCCTCTTTTGGAGTTCCCTGCTGGCACTCTCTGCACCTACATCCCGTGGGTACCCCCATAGCAATGCCATGTGCTATGGGTGTGCTGCCTAGTGGGGCTGTGCACGGTCATAGACACAACGCGGCTCGGCCATGCTCTCTGCTCAGTCTTCACAGGATTTGACTGATAGAAACGTGTGAGATCAGAAATTGAAGGGAGAAGAGTTGCAGCTGGAACAACACTGGATCACTGACAGGGTTACAGTAGGTGGGGGAGAGATAACAGTTAGGGAAGATTTGTTTACCATAATGCAGGAAATGCATTAACGTAAAAAAACTGTTAAGCCCTGTACACACGACCGGGAATCCCATCGGGAAAAAAAACGTTGGGTTTCCCGACGGGATTCCTGGCAGGCTTGCCCTGAAAAGCCGTGCCACACAAAAACCCGCCGTTCTTTTGAATGGCAAGAACGCGGTGACGTCATCGACTACAACGAGCCGAGTGTCTTGTCACATTCGTTTCCGTCGCCGCCATCTTGCTACACCCCACACTATCGTTGTATGCTACCGCGCATGCGTCGAAAGTGTTATCGAGCCTGCACAGTTTTTCTACCCTGCAGGTAAGCATACAGAAGACCGGTTTCTCGGCAGGAAACACTCTGCTGGGAAACCCAACGGGAAAATAAAGAGCAGGGTTCTCTATTTTTCCGTCGGGATTCCCGGCTGTTTTCCTGATGGGAAAACTGCTAGGGAGCATACACACGGCTGGAAATGCTCTCCTGGCAGTTTTCCTGCCGGGGAAACCGGTCATGTGTACGAGGCTTCAGACTTTTAAACCACTATAACATTGTTTTGTCATTTAGATTCTGTTTGATATATTATGTTGTATATGAGCATCACCGTGCTGTGTGTACATAAATAATGATTTTTGTGCATTTTTATTGAAAATACTATATGTTTGTGCAAATATCATTGAATGTACAAAATCAACACCATCACTAATTGTTCAGGTCCTATGCTTTCGAAAAAATCATGGTTTCGGAGGATATTTTACAAATCCTTAAGAATTTAATGTGCAAGTGAAGTTTGTTTTATTTGTACTTTGGGCAGGTGTTTTATCATGTTTTATTGTAAAGTATGCCATTCTGGCTTTTAATGAATTGCAGTACCTCTGAATATCACTGAAAAGTAGGGGCGCTATGCTATATAAAATACACGTGCCGTGTAATATAGAAGAAATTGTAAACCCATCATATGCTGCAATTTAAATAGTCCTTTTAAATTATGTTTTTTTTGGCCTTTCAATGCTTTTTCTTACTTGTACATGTCAGTTTATTGTCTCTGCTTTGCAGTGATATTGAGGTACTGAAATCTATTGGAGGCCGTAAAAAACGCACTTTACAATAAAAATATTTTACAAGAAAACCTGCCCAAAAAACAAATGCAACATACTTTGTAATACTACACCCCCATCAGAAAAACCCCATTATGCAGAAATACTGCAAAGCCTGCTGAGAAATGTTGTTTTCCAGTTCTATTAGAGAGCTTCCAGAATGCAAGGTGAAATGCTAAATAACTCCACCCACCACACCCTTCACACTCACACAAGTTTAGTAGTCTGTTTTCACAAACAGTAATAATTAAGAAAAAAATTTAAAATCATTTCCATTTTAGTGGAGCAAAAACGGAACTTCCACTTTTTGGACCCCCCCCCCCCCCTCCAGTGTCACATTTGCCACCTTTCGGGGAAGTGAGCAGATATCTGTGTAATACAGGTATTTGCTCCCACTTCCTGGCATAGATCACCTCTGTGATCAAGGTGACCTACGCCACTTCCGCCTATTCTGTCCTCAGGGGAGGGCTGGCAGCCTTAGGCCTGGGGGGCAAGTCCAGTCAAGTGACCCATAGAGCGTGGAAAAGTGATGGTTCAAGAAAAACAGTCTAAGATTTTTCATGATCACAAGAGTCCGCACAGAGCCTCCCCTTACATCAGAGTCTGCACAGAGCCTCCCCTTACATCAGAGTCTGCACAGAGCCTCCCCTTACATCAGAGTCTGCACAGAGCCTCCCCTTACATCAGAGTCTGCACAGAGCCTCCCCTTACATCAGAGTCTGCACAGAGCCTCCCCTTACATCAGAGTCTGCACAGAGCCTCCCCTTACATCAGAGTCCGCACAGAGGCCCTCCTTACATCAGAGTCCGCACAGACCCCATATACATCAGATCATATGTAAGCGGTGTTCTGGGAAACTTGATTTAAGGGTGCATGCTGTGGACTATTGTGTAAAGAGGGTCTCTGCTCACCAAAGCCTTCCCCCTCCCCTTTAACAAAGTCCACAGAGCACCCCTTTTTATTCACTGGGAGGCAGGAGAGGGTGAGCTTACCAGGATGGAGGCTGAGACGCAGGCAGGCTGTCTGATGTTTTTTTGGGTTCAAACTTCCTGTCCAGTGTCCACACATGCCTGGGGAGTGTGGACAGGGCAGACGCAGAAGGAGGAGGAGCAGATGAGCTCTATCTCTCCTCGTGTATGTGCAGAGAGAGAAGGGGATGTCAGCGCTGGTGTGCGCTGAGGCTGAGCTATGTGTGAGACGAGACATAGCTCAGCTCTGCAGCCATCTACCTCGGAGCTGACACAGGCACGTCTGCACAATGGGAGGTGAGCAGCGGCCGTGACCTGTGTTAACAGAGCTGCAGCAGGCATATTCCTGCTCTGCAAAAACAGCATTTGGTAGTGGCGGCCGGTGGCTGTGCATAGTGTCACCAGCCCGTGGGGAGATTTCCACCCTGCCCCCCCTGCCAGCCCTCCCCTGTCACACAGGTCCCAGAAGACAGCAGGGACCAGTGAGGACGTGCAGTGCGACTCGCGCATGCGCAGTAGTGAACCAGGAAGTGAAGCCACAAGGCTTCACTTCCAGATTCCCATACCGAAGATGGCGGCGGGAGCCGCCAATTCTAGAGCAACAGATCGGCTTCGGCTGCCGACATCACGGGCACCCTGGACAGGTAAGTGTCCATATATTAAAAGTCAGCAGCTGCTGTATTTGTAGCTGCTGGCTTTTAATTTATTTCTTATTTTTTAGTTGGACCTCCACTTTAAGCTGTTGCATTTATCATGTTATGTTTAAGGTAGTTAGACTTCAGCTGTAATTTAAAGTGTTACTAAACCCATAACAGTAAAAATCCATCTGTATATGTAGTAAAGCATGCTTGTTTTACTGTGGAACCTAAGTGGTTAATCCTCTGCATTGTGGAGAAGCTATGCTGATTTTATCATCCAATCATGTACAAGCAAAAATGCTGTTTTTTATTTTCCTTGCATGTCCCCCTCAGATCTACAGCGACTGCACTTCCAAGTGCACTTGTAGTCTAAAGTGGATTTGCCTTTAATAAATAAACCCCCATGTCCGATTGCTGTTGCTCGCCTTTGAGACATGCAAACACCAGTGGGCCTCCCTGCTCCTCTCTCCTCTTACATCTTTCATACAGTTATACATAAATTACCCAATCTGGAAACTGAAGCCTGCATGTTTTAATGACAAATATGGGGAAAATATTTTGAGGAAAGCTGTATTGTGTCTGTAAACATGGACACATATGTTATGTTCAGGCCCGGATTTACTCCCTTTGCCGCCCCAAGGCTGGGTCCTTCAATGCCACCCCCCCACACACACACACCACCATTCTCATCCTTTATCGCTACAATAGATCAATTAAAACATATTTCCACACGCAAGAGCACTGAAAATAGCTGTGCCCACTAATTGCAGCCTCTGTGCCCATGAATGCAGCCTCTGTGCCCATGAATGCAGCCTCTGTGCCCACTAATTGCAGCCTCTGTGCCCACTAATTGCAGCCTCTGTGCCCATGAATGCAGCCTCTGTGCCCCCTGATTACAGCATCTGTGCCCACTGATTGCAGCCTCTGTGCCCACTGATTGCAGCCTCTGTGCCCATGAATGCAGCCTCTGTGCCCATGAATGCAGCCTCTGTGCCCCCTGATTGCAGCCTCTGTGCCCACTGATTGCAGCCTCTGTGCCCACTGATTGCAGCCTCTGTGCTCATGAATGCAGGCAGCCTTACCATTTCCTGGATGGATAACACGCAGCACTCCTCTCCCTCTGTCCTCCGGCGCGTGGATGTCACAAAGCTAAGTCTGTGTGCAAGGTCCCGTCCCCCTAGAACAGCTTGTGTGATTCAATCTAATATCAGATGAGCTGGTCTAGGAGGGCGAGACCTTGCACACACAGACCCAGCTCCGTGACATCCGAGCGCCGGAGGACATAGGGAGGGGAGTGCGCCGCCCCTGCACCCACTGCCGCCCCGAGGCCTGACTATCTTACTCTAAACCAGCTATTCTCAAGCAGGGTTCCATGCAACCCTGGGGTTCCTCCAGAAGTGGCCAGGGGTTCGTTGATATGTGGCTAACTGACCTCCCATGTGAAGGTGCTTGCGTAATTCCAGGTCCAACACCAATTAGCAGAGCCAGAGGCATAACTGTAAGGGTGGCATTCTGACCACCACCATAAGGAAAGCATTCTTCCCACTGCCTACCACCAACGTCAGGGGCATTTTTCCCAATGACCACTAATTAACGAAGCTTAGCTGGGATTTCCTGAGACCTGAAAATGTTTGCAAGGGTTCCTTTGGGGTAAAAAGGTTGCAAAAGGCTGCTCTAAACTGTATGAGATGCCTATGCTTATTTAGCACAGTGGAACAGAAGTTAATAATATGTGCAAATATGTAAAAAAAAATTATCCTCCAAATACTATTATGTATTGAATTACTTACCATCTTTTTTCGTTCCAGAAAACTAATGAACATTGCCTTCAATGAGATGAACCCTTTCCCAATGAAGCATATAAGAAATCGCCGAGCTGTGCATTTGGAGAAATTCAAGGCAGACCTAGCTGAACTCGAAAAGATAAAGCAGGAATATTTTAGGCAAAAGAAAGAGCTTGGAAGTGCTGATAATGACTTGGGTATTAGTGAGGATGAAGATGATACTTGAACATTAATAATGAGCAATATCTAGTTGCTTAAAACGGGTATTAAAAAACTTTTTGAGGCAAATTCTAATGACATTAATGAAAATATATGCCTCTAAAGATTTTCAAGTCACTATGTACAAATTACTGTATGCAAAAACTACAATACATGGTGTTTTGTAACTCTGGATGCTGTATGTCATCGCCTGCACAGAGTCCTGACCTCAACCCGATAGAACACCTTTGGGATGAATTAGAGCAGTGACTGCAGGCCAGGCCTTCTTGTCCACATCAGTGCCTAAACTCACAAATGCACTTCTGGAAGAATGGTCAAACATTCCCATAGACACACTCCTAAACCTTGTGGACAACCTTCCCAGAAGAATTGAAGCCGTTATAGCTGCAAAAGGCGGGCAAACTCAATATTAAACCCTACGGACTAAGACTGGGATGCCATTAAAGTTCATGTGCGTGCTTTTCTTGTTAAAAAAAAGTTTATGTGCGTGTAAAGCCAGGCGTCACAATACTTTTGACAATATGGTATATATGCAGTATAATTGCAACAATAATAATGATCATGATTTATTAATAATGTGTCATGTCTTGTTCAAAGTTCATTCCATATGATATGATACAAGTATTCAACTTAAAGGTGTTGTAAAGGTACATTTTTTTCCCCCTAAATAGCTTCCTTTACCTCAGTGCAGTCCTCCTTCACTTACCTCATCCTTCCATTTTGTTTTTAAATGTCCTTATTTCTCCTGAGAAATCCTCACTTCCTGTTCTTCTGTCTGTAACTCCACACAGTAATGCGAGGCTTTCTCCCTGGTGTGGAGAAAGCCTCTTGAGGGGGGAGGGGGCGAGCAGGAGGGTCAGGACGCTATCTACTTTGCAGATCGAGAAAGGAGCTGTGTGTTAGTGGGCGTCCTGACCCTCCTGCTCGTCCCCTCCCCCCTCAAGAGGCTTTCTCCACATCAGGGAGAGCCTCGCATTACTGTGTGAAGTTACAGACAGAAGAACAGGAAGTGAGCATTTCTCAGAAGAAATAAGGACATTTAAAAGCAAAATGGAAGAATGAGGTAAGTGAAGGAGGACTGCACTAAGGTAAAGGAAGCTATTTAGGGATTTTTTTTTTTTTTTACCTTTACAACCCCTTTAAAGTGATTGTAAACCATCACCTTGTAAAACAACCCATTCTGTTTAAAATAGAAATGAATGGCAAAACATTTTTGTAAAGATATAAAAAACATAAATACTATAACTTTTTTTCCTTTTTTATAAGTGATCACTCTCCTTCTGTTCTTAGGTGCATACAAGCTAGGGGGAGGAGAAGCAGCAGCAGCATACTAAGCTTCCAAGTGAATGGCTGTGCAGCGAGGGCATGTCAGGACAAGTCTGGTCATTGGAGAAGAGAACCCTGAGTTTCCAGCATAGCTAGAGAACTGACCACATTGTGCTCTCCTGCTTAGCGTGGTCGGTTTTTAGTAGGAAAGCAGAGGGACTGCCAGGAACACCAGGGGTTTCACATAAAGGAAGCAATACAAAGAGAACATGATACTTTCTCATAGGCCTCGTACACACGGCCGAGGAACTCGACGTGCCAAACACATCGAGTTCCTCGGCCAGTTCAGCACTGAAGCCGCCGAGGAGCTCGGCGGGGCGAGAGCTCCCATAGAACAACGAGGAAATAGAGAACATGTTCTCTATTTCCTCGCCGAGCTCCTCGCCGGCTTCCTCGGCCGAAAGTGTACACACGGCCGGGTTTCTCGGCAGAATTCAGCCAGAAACTCGGTCGGAAGCTGAATTCTGCCGAGGAAACTGGTCATGTGTACGGGGCCTTATACGTACATGGTATAGCAGACACATATCAGGAATAAGAAGTGTTGGGGTAACAAACACTCTTAGCCCCCATTCACATCTAGGCGTTTTTACGCCTGTAGTGCTACGCCGCTGCCGCCAGAGGGACGAAAACACATGGCCCTCTATGGAGATGGTTCACATCTCCACGCCGAACGCCTGCCGCCTGAAAAAAGGTCCCGGACCTTTTTTTCAGGCGGCTTTCGGCGTTCGTCTAGGAGATGGGAACCATCTCCATAGAGGGGGTCAATCTGGGGCACACCTAGGCGGACAATACCGGCGTTTTGTCACCACAAATCGCGGTACAAAACGCTGCTATTTGTACCGCGATTTGCGATTCTGCCTAGGTGTGAATGGAGCCTTAGTATCCAGAATACTTTGTCTCTGCTTAACATATATAAATGATTACAGCTCCTCACTGTACAGTCAATACTCTCTATTATCTGGACTTTAAATGATTCTAAATGTGACTTATGGGGTGTTACAAAATGTCTTGCCACATTTGAGTTTTTTTTCCTGCCCTGATATTATTATTAAGATGATCCCTAATACAATTACAAAAGTGTCTTGTTGTCCTACCCACACATTGTTTCTTACATGATACACAAGCGATACTATGTAATACTATATACTTTAGTAAGTCAATAATTGTTTGATCTCAAATCATCTTCATTTGTGTATGACGCTCCTCTATGTTGGTCTCCTGAAAGGAAACAACTAAAGCAACAGGATTCCCCACATTTGTAAATCCCTGCAATCCTCAACCACGTCATCTTTCTCTTCTTTTGACTGAATTAGACTGGATGATACGATATTGCCTAATGTTGATAGCCACAAAACGCATTCCTGAGGATAACACTTCCCTTAGGTTGGGGTCTCCCTGGACAGGTAAGTATCTATATACAGTCTTTACCTCCTCAAACTCTTATGCCGCGTACACACGACCGTTTTTCATGACGAGAAAATTGCATTTTTTTAATTGGTCGTGTGTAGGCTCCAGAGCATTTTTCTCAACAAGAAAAATGGCCGTTAAAAAATTTAGAACCTGCTCTATTTTTTCTCGTCATTTTTCACGTCGTCGTTTTTCTCGTCGTGAAAAACGGTTGTGTATACGCTTTAACGACGGGGGAAAAAACACGCATGCTCAGAAGCAAGTTATGAGACGGGAAATTTGCATAATCAGCCCAAAGGGTGGCGCCATTCGAATGGAACTTCCCCTTTATAGTGCCGTCGTACGTGTTGTACGTCACCGCGCTTTGCTTGAGCATTTTTTATCACGATCGTGTGTATGCAAGGCAGGCTTGAGAGGAATCACATAGAGAAAAACGTCGTATTTTTTCCATGTCATGAAAAACGGTCGTGTGTGTGCGGCATAAGCTATATTCAGTGACAAAAGTGATTGGTTGAAACCTGTCACTTATATAATTTTTTTCTCTCTCCAGGAAGGACCCTTTTCAAGGGTTTCTTTCTCTGCTTATTGTTAGCACTTATTTAGGTACTTCTTATGGTTGATTGTACCCCCGTTCAAAAGATCTCCATCCCAGAGACACATTTTCGACTTCAAAATCCACTTTTGTGGAGCATTTACAGTAAAGTGACACGATTTTTTAAAATTGAATCCGGGGACATATTTTTTTTTACTAGTAATGGCGGCAATCAGCGACTCTCTTCCCGTCGCCGCCGCCCGCCTCACAGCCAGTCAAGTCTCACTCTCCGAGCCCCAGCTACTACTGGGTGGGGAGCAGAGGAAGATCACTCCATCAGTGAAGGCAAGGAGATAAGCAGGCAGGCGGCTGACTGGGACTTGAGCCAAGGCAGAAGAACATGCGAGCGAAGGTGAATGGGCATGCACCCGAAAAATATACTGCCCCCTAATCTAGTGGGAGTGGCGGAGCGGGGGGGGGTGTAATTCAGATTTTTTTTTATTCTGTGCTGACTGTCTTTGAAATTGCCCCAGCCCCTGTTCAAATCCAATCCGGAGACAAAACCAGGGACAGACTTGGTCCGGGGATAGTGTCCTCAATCCGGGGACTGTCCCCGGAAACCGGGGGTGTCTGGTCACCCTATTTTACAGTACATCTAGCTCTAATGAACTGTCCCATTAGGATATTCTTTCTAACATGAACAGGATGACAGCTATTAGCACTTAGTGAGTTCCTTGAAATAGGTTTTCTATAGGCTTTTACCTGAGCTCTGTGGTCTATCACAGAACCATTCAGTCAAAGACAATTCATTTATGTAAATCTTTTGTTCCTCAAAGGTCATATATCTCCTTTAAAACGTTGCCATGATATGTTGGATTATTTAGGTTTAATTAGAGCTGTATATTATGAGCTGTATACTCTCCCCGGGATTACCCCTAGTCTCCATCATTAACCCAGTAAGTGTGAAACGCATTGTGACAGGTGGGAGTATGGATTTTAATGTGGATTGTGTGACCTGAATAAAGTGGTTTTAAGGACAGTGATGTCATTGGAGAGCAACCTTTTCTTCAATCTTTTCATATACAGTACTTCTGTGGTGTCATTGTGCTGCTTTCTGCAGTCATATGAAATCATGCCTTTAAAATCAACCCCAATTTTCACATAAAGGTGAATTGTAAGGTAGGGCCTCCGAATAATATATGGTGTAAATTCAAGGGTGCCCAACCTTTTGAAGAGCGACGGTCACAATAAGTGGAGCGGACGGAAGGAAAATCCATGTCTGCTCTGTATATGCAGAGCACACACGGACACAGTTCACTCTACTCTGTGGGCCCTCCCATCTGATCCAGCCAGACGGATCCCCTTCTGTTTTTTTTTAGTAGATTGGATTGGTGGTAGGTGGGTGCAAATGGACACAAGTCCGTTTACATCTGTCGCTCTATAGAGATGAATGAAGGGTCTGTGTGGGTTGAACCAATCATTTGAAATGGGCCTAAGGCTGCTTTCATGCTGCTGTGCTGCAGTTTACCTGCACTGCGGGTGCAGCACAGTGGACCTGGATTAGCTGCCCTTTGCCATCAATATCTATTATATTCTGCAGGTGTGGTGTACTTTCTGAAAGCACACCAAACCCACAGGTAATAACAAAAGTCTATGACTCAGTGCAGGTAACCTGAAGGTGAACTGCGCTGCACTTGTGGATCAGCTTGAAAGCAGCCCAGTAACCACTGCAGAACAGATATGCCCAAATATACACCGTTTTTAGTAATAAACTTACCTTAAATAACAGTCTGTACAATGTACTATGTTGGCTCTGCATGGCCTTTCTAGTGGCACTGGTTTTGCAACAGTGCTACTATGTTCTGTATATATTTATTCAAAAATTTTAATAAAAAATGTTTTATTCAAAAAAATAACTTATTGTGCATTGAAAAAGTAATACTTCTTAAAGTGTTTGTGAACCCATTTATATAAGACTATGCCAGCCCCTCTACCCTAGTAGAGCTGGCATAGCACAATATGTACGTATAAAAAAAAAAACAATTGTAAATAACGAATTTGAGCTGTCTTAAGGCCGGTCACATGACTCGCGGCCGCTTTACAGCTCCGGTGGATGGCTTCTGCAGGAGGGGTCACGATCTCCCTCTGACGTCAGCTGGAGAGATCACATGGCCGCTCGTCCCGCCCCCCCCCCTGCAGATGCAATGTCTCATAGCTGTAAAGCGGTTGCGAGTCACGTGACCGGCCTGAAGACGGCTCAAAATCAAAAACAACTTACAACAAAACTAAACAACTATGCCAGCCTCTAATGTTTTTTTACATGATTTATCTGCCCATTCATTACCATCCTACTGAGATCTTGGCCAATACGTTAAAGGGGAAGTATGGGAATAAAAAAAACACACATATTTACTTTCATGCTGCAGCATCGGTGTAACTTGAATGCTGATTGCTCAGTTCTCAAAACTGAGGACAGTGACTGTCCTGCCTCTATAGTGCTCACTGGATGAGGGTGGGCACAGCTAGCTTTGGCTCTCAGCTGTGTGCTGAGAGCCGCACCCAGCTGTCAATCAAGCAGCTGGATGCATCCTGAAAATATGTTTGGGATCCTTATAGGCTCTGTGACATCAGCCGAGAGTGAGCTTTAGCCCTGTGACTCTGGGTCACAGGAGAGCAAAACTAAGTGCACTCCTGGATCCAGAAGAGAAGTATGACCAATAGAGATACAAAGATACTACTTGGGTATCACTGGGAGATAGTTCACCAAAGGATGTATACATCTATGGATCTTGCTGTTGTTACCCAATGGCAGTGAGAGATGATGATCTGATGTGCAATGTCCAGGTTTAGTTTTTGATCATTTTATACATTTACCCAATGTTGGTAAGAAATTATATAGGGGGAGGCATGAGAAAAATTAATGTGTAGCAAAGGAAACGTATACTATACTCTGACTGCAATTATGTATTTAAAAAGTTGCACGTATAGGAAAGACAGTAGCACAGCCATGCTTTTATGGAGCGCAAGAAAAGCATATATATTATAAGTTGCATCAAATATAGCCTATTGTTTTGTATCTTTTTTTTCAAAATGCATGCCTTTTTATCAAATTTTTGTAATGTATATTTTTATCAAAACACATACACAAATGTATACTTTTTTACTTCATGACATAATGTTTTTATTTATATTTTTAGCAACAATTATGTAATAATCAAGGAACCTCACTTTTAAAGTCAGTCATCATATTACAGAATGTAAAGTATGCAGCCGAGCATTGTTCTTTGACATGTATTTTTTGTTGCCACACCTTGACATTTACTGAAGCATTTGCCTTCTTCAACATAATAGCACTTGTGCAACAGAACAGCTAATTGCAGTTCATTGGTCACTGAGTAATTTTTGTTGAAATACAGGCTTTTCTTGAACTTTTATGAACTGTCACACTTCTAAAGTTTCTTAAAGGCTAGGGATACATTTATTAAAAAACAAAAAACAAAAAAATACACATATTTTCGCATCAAAAAAAGTTGTACTTTTCTTTCACAGGAACCTGCAAAGCATTGCACCCATGTTTGGTAGATAACGGGTGCAATGTCAGGCTCCTGGAAAACATTTACTTCCTCTCTCTGCCTGTACTGTGGGGCTAATTACAAAAGTGACAGCTACTGCAGGGCAGAAGAACCCCCTCACACTGTCACGGGGGAGCTCTATGGGTGGAAGAAGAAAGGTGCTTAGTAACATGTTACACTCTAATTATGGGTGTAACATGTTCCTAAAGCTGAATATAAAAAAAAGTCGTTAAAGAACCTGCCATATGTGGAACTGCTGGAAAACAGTATCGAATTCAGTATCGAAAGCAGTGGTATTTAGATTACTATGTATAGGCAACCTCACGTGCACCCCCTGATATCACTGAAGGGTCACACATGATATTTAGTGTATGCAATGCTGAGAATTGTGAGAGACTGTGGGAAAACTATAGTAGGTATGCTATAGGATAATTTCAAGATACTACAGAATTGCCATAGAAAATGGTCAAAGACTCTGGACATGCTACAGGAGATGATCAGACACTAGGGACATGCTACAGGACACAGTCAGAGACTGCAAACACAACACTGGTTGGAGAAATAGTTGGAGGCTGAAGACATGCTATAGGAGACTATCAGATGCTGGAAATTCTCAGTGTTCTCACATGTTTACTCCCTCAAAAATTGGTGCAACGTATGATATTCCTCTCAGTAAGATCCATTATTAAAGACATTATTAAAGTGGTTGTAAACCCACATTTTTTACTTTTACCTACAGGTAAGCCTATAATAAGGCTTACCTGTAGGTATAAAGAATATCTCCTAAACCTGAACGGTTTAGGAGATATTCCCCCCGCAATGCACCACTGACTGCAGCGGGGCATGCGCAGTGGGGATCCTCGGCTAAAGGACCGGCAGCCGCCGGACCTCGCCAAATTGAAGTCTCCCGCGCGCATGCGCGGGAGTGACGTCATCGCCGCTCCAGCCAATCACAGCGCTGGAGCGGCGATACCCGGAAGACACGCCGAGTCAAGATGACATCTCGCTCGGTGTGGATCAGGTAAGTTCCTCTCACCTCGTTCTGAGGTAAGTATTTCATAATGAGCTAATATGCGGTGCATACTAGCTCATTATGGCTTTTGCCTTTCAGGTGAAAAAATAAATAAAAAATTAATCGCGGGTTTACAACCGCTTTAAGGAAAAAAATAACTAAAAAGAAAAGAAAATGGTCAGTGCAGAAAGGTAAACAGGTGTGGCATAAACAAACCAACCCATTGAAAGGGGTTGTAAAGGTTTGTTTTTTATTTTCTAAAGAGGTTCCTTTAAGCTAGTGCATTGTTGGTTCACTTACCTTTTCCCTTCTAAATTATTTGTTTCTTTGTTTTCTTTGTCTGAATTTCTCACTTCCTGTTCCTCCTCAGTAAGCTGTTCAGTAAGCTGTTCTGGCTGACTAACCACCACCTTGATGAGGGTGGCAAGTTTACTGAGGAGAAACAGGAAGTGAGAAATTCAGACAAAGAAAAAAACATTTAGAAGGGAAATCGAAGGAAAAGGTAAGTGAACCAATAATGCACTAGCTTAAATGAACCTATTTAGAAAATAAAAAAAACAACCTTTACAACCCCTTTAACTAGCAAAAGCCAATAATTATTATTATTATTACTTAAATATTTTCCCTCACTGTCCTCAGTAAGAAAAAATGCAGAGAAAACACTGCTGGATGCTGCCGACCAAGGGCCAAACAGCAAGTACCAGAGGGTAGCATGAGGACCTAGGACCCCATTTTGCCCACCAGAGGCTTAAAACCCATTTTACATTACAGTGGGTGAAAAATTGAATGTTGCATTTAACACTTGGTAAGAGAACTAAGAGTTCTTGGTTATGTCACAGCCATGCTGTTTTGTAACACTGATTTATATAGAGACCTCTCAGTAGAAAAGATAACATGAAATCAAAGTACCATCATCCTAGACATAAGTTTGAATAGAGATAGGGTTTATTGTGACCCCAGAGGCCCAAAAAAGCCAGGGAGGTAAATAGGGGCGAGTGGACTATATCGGTACTAGGTAAGTAAGTTAAACAGGAGAGTGTAGTAGAAGTAAAAAAGTTTCAATTTATTAAAAGTAACATCAAAGAATTGAGGGATACACAATTTTTTTTTTTTAAATACATCAGTAGTAATGTAAAACAGATAGATTTTACGACCAGCCAACACATCATAGAGATGGTATAAAGCCCTTATCTGAGGGCGGCGATGAGGTGGAGGGGGTCATATAGATCAGGATCTCTACTAGTTTCGCTACTGTGGTAGCTTCGTCAGGAGATATTGGTCTGTGCACAAGAGATCCACTCATTGGGGGGGCATAAGCCCAGCATGGAGAAAAAAATCTCACACGAGGTGTAAGGTGGTAAAGATGCCCCGGCACAATGAGGATCTGTAGTGACTGTGTAAAGTATTAGAAATTTAAGGCCCTGAGACCTATCTGGAAATAGGCTGAAACCGTTACAGGAACGCCAAGTACAAAGCTGGATATGACCAGTTAGGGGATACCAGCAGTGGGGGTAGTGTGAATGTAGACCGCTTGTAGTGGGTGCACCATCAAGCGTGTCCCAGGGCCAGGTGTGTATCTCTACCACCTTACACCTCGTGTGAGATTTTTTTCTCCACGCTGGGCTTATGCCCCCCCAACGAGTGGATCTCTTGTGCACAGACCAATATCTCCTGACGAAGCTACCACAGTAGCGAAACTAGTAGAGATCCTGATCTATATGACCCCCTCCGCCTCATCGCCGCCCTCAGATAAGGGCTTTATACCATCTCTATGATGTGTTGGCTGGTCGTATAATCTATCTGTTTTACATTACTACTGATGTATTTAAAAAAAATATAATTGTGTATCCCTCAATTCTTTGATGTTACTTTTAATAAATTGAAACTTTTTTACTTCTACTACACTCTCCTGTTTAACTTACTTACCTAGTACCAATATAGTCCACTCGCCCCTATTTACCTCCCTGGCTTTTTTGGGCCTCTGGGGTCCCAATAAACCCTATCTCTATTCAAACTGTTTTGTAACACATATTGACTCCTGGTTTTCTGGATGAAAGTCATTATTTATTTAAACAACATACTAGACTTCTCTTTTGACCTTGAGTCCTGTGGCCATTCAATGGCTAAGAATATGGGTTGTGCAATAAAGTAAAAGCCCTTCCACACTCTGGTGAAAACAGTAAGCAATAATACAAAACTCCTTTTCTACACATAACATTGACATAAACACTAGTAACATAAGAAAAAAGACATATAATGCTGCGTACACACCATCACTTTATGTGATGAAAAAAAACGACGTTTTTAAAAACGTCACTTTAAACGACCGTGTGTGGGGGAAAACATCGTTTTATGTCTTGAGAAAAACGACAAAAAAAATTGAAGCATGCTTCAATTTTATGTGTCGTTTTTCAAAACGTTGTTTTTTACTTCACAGAAATTGACCGTGTGTAGCAAAAAACGACGTTTAAAACAACGTTTTTACACCCGCGCATGCCCAGAAGCTAGTTATGAAGCGAGCTTCAATGGAAAAACGTGGTGAACGTAACCTCGCTTTGCTAGAGCATTGTGAAAAAATTATGGTGTGTAGGCAACTTCGTCTTTAAAAATTGAAGTTTCAAAAACGTCGTTTTTTACTTCACAGAAAATGTCGTTTTTTTTCATCACATAAAGTGATGGTGTGTATGCGGCATAAGACTTCACAGGGGATATGCAAAAACATAATAATATGGTCCAAATTCCACACAGTGTGATTATTATCAGTACTGATGGAAAAAAACATAACATTTTCATATCAAGAGCTCGTAAACAATACCATAAAGTCCATAATCCATGCAATATGATGTAATAAAGATCTCATAAAACATGAGACATGGTGCCCACTGTCACCAGATGAAATCTGCACTCACCAAAAAGTAGAGAGAAGGTTTACCTGCACTTTTTTGCTCCCTAAATATCTGGTAGTCAAAAAAAGACCAAAAAAGCATTTTTTTTTAATTTCAATATTCTTTATTGTTTTCTCAAATACAAAACATCCATTTAAAATACATCACTAACATGGTACAGCAGGGTATTTAATTAGCATTAACGTGCCCCCTCCTCCTTTTACCCCCCCCCCCCCAATCCTTGGCTACACATACAAATGTCCTACAACCAGTGTAATCTCCCCTTTCCTATCTGTAGTACCTACTATATCTTATTAACTTCTTCTTCTCCCTTCCTTCCTTCCCTTTTCCTCTCCTCTCTCCCTTCCCCTCCTTCCTCAAACAATCAGTACACAACACCTCCCTGCTCACCCCCTCAATATATATTTAATTTATTATATTTTATTTCATTTTAAAGGTCCATTTATTTGGATTATTGTAGCCTGTAGGACTAACTACTGTACATGCTTCTACTCTAGACTTCCCTCCCAATACCTAAGGGGGCACCTCATCTTACTCAGCCAAGGCTTCCACATGTTTAAAAATTTGTTAAAATAACCCCACCTAGTAAGAACTACCTTTTCCTTCCACACTGTCATGTTTATCACATTAACCCATTCTTCAGACGTCGGGGGCTTCAATGATTGCCAATTTTGTGCTTTCTCGCCTGAAATAAGCATCTTAATTCTACTACTGTAGTGTTTATTGGCTCGCTACCTTCCTCCATACATCCAGGAGACATACTCTAACCTCTAATTCAAGTGTAGTCCCAAAGGTTATATTTATGATGTCAAGTATCTCTGACCAATACCTAAATCATTTTGGGCATTTCCACATCATATGTATAAAGTAAAAAAACTTTGATTTGATATTTTCTAGTAGAGTTTTTCCATAGATGGAATGTTTCCTCAATAAAAACAAGCTGCACAAAGTATAACAATTATTTTATCTTTAAAAAGGTAAAACACTCCTGCAGAGAACTTACATGAACTGATGATTCTACAAAACACAATCCTGCCAGCATAAAGGGAAACCCAATACTCTGGCCTGCTTGCAGTGTCATGACATCACCATAGTTGCAAACAGTCCCAAAATGCACGGGAGAGTCCTGAAAATTCGACTGATGTCCCGCTCAGAGCTTGTCCCAGGCAGAATCCCCAAAATTTTGTTCTGTCACTAACAACACTGAGACATGCTAGGTAAACTGTATTGAAAATGGTTCTGGCGCCAGGGTGAATCAAAACAAGGACACAGTCACAGTCAGAGAGATCCCCCACACTTTCTCCGCCTCCAGGAAGTCAGTTTGTGGTGAGAGCAGAGCTGTCTGTGACAGCGCAAACAGCCTGGCCTGACCCTTGAGGTGCAACACCAGGTGTGAGGCAGGAGGAGGCTGCAGCATACACAAGAGTTGAAAACCATTTAAAGGTTTTTAAAATTTGTCAACTACCACCAGCAAACTGTAGTTCCCATTAGGCCGTGATGTAGCAAGAATGAATGCGCACCGCAAACCAGGAAGTCAGTGAGAATAACGATTCAGGAGTGACGGAGGTGAATAAAACAGCTCGATTTCAACAGGTATCAAACTAGTTATAATGCAAAACATTACTTTTTACTTTATCAGCTACTGTCAGACTTTAATTTAAGAGGAACATATTTTTGTCTTTATAAACCCTTTAACTTTCTTCCTGTGTTATAACTTCGCTTGAACGCTGCTTTCCTACCTCTGCTGGTTTGCAGACACTGCTAGTTAGAACAGGCACTTTGGTGCGGTAGCAACACGACATGCATCGTATGGTGCCAACTGTTATGGTTTCTTCACTGAATGAGTAATTTCAAGATTACAAAACAAAAAATATATATATATATAATAAAGTGTAAAAAGTATTTTTGCTACTAATTGATATTTGGAGAATTATCAACTTTTTGTTGTTAAATCTTTATACTATTTTTAGGTAAGTTACATACAAAGAAGAACAATGAGTTGTCACATGAATATTTATGGGTGTAGAACAAGTCCCCTGGTATTGTGCAAAGCAGATGAAATAAACAAATAAAGCAATCTCATTGGTTGTCATTATTTTAATGTAATTCTAATGCCTCGTATACACCACCATTTTTCTTGGCAGGAAAAAAAACGATGTTTTTCCGCGATGTGATTCCTCTCCAGCCTGACTTGCATACACACGTTCATGCAAAGTAACGTCCGACCAAAGCGCGGTGACGTACAACACGTACGATGGGACTATAAAGGGGAAGTTCCTTTCAAATGGCGCCACCCTTTGGGCTGCATACTTGATTCTGAGCATGCGCGTTTTTTCCCCCCTCTGAAAAGCATACACACAACCGTTTTTTGCGACAAGAAAAAAACTGGTGTTTGGTGTTTACAAAGAAGCTGCAAGGGGAAATGGAAGGGACAGGGGAGAGCTATAGCAAGTAGGGGTTTAAATGGGGTATAGATGAAGGAGAAGGGAGGGAAAGGGGTGAAGCGGAAAGCCCCGTACATACGAGTGTTTTCCTCAGCAAAAACCATCAAGAAAAATGCTGGCAGAGCTTTTTTACCGAGAAAAACGGTCATGTGTATATTTTTCGTTGAGAAAACTGTTGTGGATCTCGACGAGAAAAAAAGAAAACATGCTCTCTTTTTTCTCGTCTGGAGTCTCAATTTTCTCGTTGTGTTTCTTGTTGGGCTGGTTTACGACGAGAAACACGTTCGTGCGTATGCTTAGAAACCCGCGCATGCTCAGAATAAAGTATGAGACGGGAGGGAACCTTCGGTAAAAGTAGCGTTCGTAATGGAGATAGCACAAAAAACTAACAGGAAACACGACGAGAAAAAAGGAAGTTGGTTTCAATTTTTTGTGGGCAGTTTTTTCGTACAGAAAACTGCTAGGGAGAGTACACACTGTTGCCGCCTAGCTGGGCTGTTCCTGAAGCCCGCAGTCGCCAATTCAGTTCACGGTGTTGGCTGGGAGGCAGAGACTAGAGGTCAGATGACTGGTGAGGAATGTGAAGTGGGAGGGTCTGGAGGAGATCTCCTGATTTTGGCATAGGTGTTACTGCTACGAGACACCACAAAGCCGAAGACACAGGGCCAGATTCACAAAAGGGATACAACGGCGTATCTGGTGATACGCCGTCGTATCCCTGTTTCTATCTATGCTACTGATTCATAGAATCAGTAACGCATAGATATCCCTAAGATCCGACAGGTGTAATAGTTTTACACTGTCGGATCTTAGGATGCAGTACCGCGGCCGCCGCTGGGGGGAGTTTGCGTCGTAAACCAGAGTCGGGTATGCAAATTAGCAGTTACGGCGATCCACGAAACGTTTTCCCGTTGTTAGGTCGCCGCAAGTGTTAGTTTGCCGTCGCAAAGATAGGGCACCTTTTACAAAGTGTAAACTTACTACACCATGTAAAAGTATACCCGTCTTTCCCGCGTCGCTTTTTAATTTTTTTTTTAATTTTTCTTTTTCCCAGCGCAAGTCTTTTTTACCCGTCGCGATTCACAAAACGTTGGGGCGTCGTAATTTCACGCAAAGCACGTTGGGAAATGTGTGACGGGAGCATGCGCAGTACGTCTGGCGCGGGAGCGCGCCTAATTTAAATGGGACTCGCCCCATTTGAATTGGCCCGCCTTGCGCCGGACGGATTTAGGATACACTGCCGCAAATTTCCAGGTAAGTGCTTTGTGGATCGGGCACTAAGTCAGAAAATTTGCGGCGGTGTAACCTAAATCGGTTACGTTACGCTGCGCCCGGGCTATGTGAATCTGGCCCACAGTGAGTAACACTACCTGTGATTATAGTTGCCATTATAAGTCCCCACTACAGTTCTCAGATCAGCAGATGACCTTGATCAAGAACACCTAAGTTGGCCGATCAGAACTCCCCCCAGCATTGCCACTGATCCCAACTCCCTGCCAGCGCTGCCACTCATCCCATTCCCCCCCTCCAAGGAGTAAGAGAAGGAATACAAATGGAGAATACATGGAGGGGAGAGGAAAAGAGAGGGTGGAACAAAGAAAAAGGAGAGAAATAATAGAACAAAAAAGATGGCTAGAGAGAGGGATGGGGGGAAAAAGATAAAAAATTAGGACAGCGAGAGATAAAGGGGAAAGAAAGGAGAACAAAGAGAAAGATTGGTACATCCTAAAATGTACCATAAGGGGTTTTAATAGTGTACAAGTGGAAGGGACTCAGTAAGCGCTAAATGCCTGTGGGTGAGAGGTGCAAATTACTTGTCTTGCCCCGGGTGCTGACAACCCACGCTACGAAAATAATTTTACTGTTAGGGGTCCCCACAACTTGGGAAATGTTATCAAGGGGTCACGGCTCTAGAAAGGTTGAGAACCTCTGGTCTAATTGGATAAGCAAGTCAATGTGGTCCAGTAGTGGATATTCATGTGGTGTTTACAAAGAAGCTGCAAGGGGAAATGGAAGGGACAGGGGAGAGCTATAGCAAGTAGGGGTTTAAATGGGGTATAGATGAAGGAAGTAGGTGGGAGAAGGGAGAGAAAGGGGTGAAGCAGAAATCCCCGTACATACGACTGTTTTCCTCAGCAAAAACCATCAAGAAAAATGCTGGCAGAGCTTTTTTACCGAGAAAAACGGCCATGTGTATATTTTTCGTTGAGAAAACTGTTGTGGATCTCGACGAGAAAAAAAGAAAACATGCTCTCTTTTTTCTCGTCTGGAGTCTCAATTTTCTCGTTGTGTTTCTCGTCGGGCTGGTTTACGACGAGAAACACGTTCGTGTGTATGCTTAGAAACCCGCGCATGCTCAGAATAAAGTATAAGACGGGAGGGCACCTTCGGTAAAAGTAGTGTTCGTAGTGGAGATAGCACATTCGTCACGTTGTAACAGACTGAAAAGCGCGAATCGTCTCTCACCAAACTTTTACTAACACGTGGTAACACGAGATTAGCAAAAGCAGCCCCAAGGGTGGCGCCAGTGGAATTGAACTTCCCCTTTCCTGACTGACTCCATGGCAGCCTACGTGTGGGTTAATCCCGCCTCCTCTCCAATGTGATAGGACCCCATACCCATAAAAGTTAACTCACCAATAGACTCAGTGTTCCTTTTTTTTCCTCCTCCATGGATCAAAATCGTTTTCTTCAAGGAATGGAAAAGGGCACACTTTAAGCGGTGCAGCTCGGATCCCAGCCATGGGCGGGTGGTGAGCTTCCCAGCACACTTGGTTGTGGCTGTGGCGTGTGCTGAAGACTTCTAGGATCGGCTGGCAAGGTCCCTTTCTATATATTTCCTCCATGGCAGTCGCTTATTCGTACCTCTGTGTTGTTTGTTTTGTGTGTGTATGGCGGCTGGAGCGCCTCTGCGTTCCAGCACGCCTGTGACTTCCTGATTCCCCATCGCTAGTGCCCCGCGCATGCGCCGTATCCATCCTCAGAGCGAGGCTTGGTCGCGCATGCGCAGTCCGTCGATTCCCGCGGCGGCCGCGCAGGCGCCGTGGGATCGCGTTCCACTGTGCAGGCGCGTTCGTGGAGGACGCGTGACGTCACCGGCGGGTGATTTAAAATCAGCTGCTCGCCTATGTTCATTGGGTTTCCCTTCAGGCGAGCAGCTGAGTGTCTGGGTGTTTCCCTTCTGGTTGCCAGGTCAGTGAATGTTGCTTCTGGCTTTTATTGATTTTACCATGCTCCTATTTTGGCTTATGTTTTATCTGCATGTATTTAATTATTTAATTATTTAAATCACTATGTTAACTTAATTGATTTGTCTAAATGAATTTTCGTTTAATTAGTTGATTATATATTTATTTATTTATTTAAAAAAAAAAAAAAAAAAAGCAGCAGTAATGAGCAGAGAATTTCTTCTTAAGGGGACAGCACACTTTTATTTAATATATTTTTTATTCGGCACCATAGGTTCCTTGTTGGTCCTGAATTGTCATCCACTGTACGCAGGTCCAGAGTAATTATGGACCAGTCACCGTCTACAGGCGGCCAGCCCTCACGCACAAGGTATGTGCGGGAAAGGGATCAGGGCTAGGGGTTGCTAGTCACAATCCATGGGTATTGACAAGTCTTTCCCTAAATGTCTTTTCTAGCCCTTCCAATCCAGAGCCGAACGTCGCAGACCTTGCCAGTCCGCTACACTCTTCGTCCAAGTCGAGGTCCAAGCATAGATCTCCATCTACTTCTTCCCACCGGAGGAGAAGATCACATTCCTCCTCAAGACACCGCTCCCACCGCCATGATAGTCGCTCTGATCGCAGAGCCTGCTGGGGATGTGACACTCGTGTCCCTGAGGGCAAATCATTGTGCGACCGATGCTACGCCCATGCGGTTAGGGAAAAAGAGACTGAAGGTCATCGCATCGAGTCTCTGGTGGAACGTGTGGTTCAACGAACTCTAAGAGAGAACATGCCCCACACGCAGATTCAGACCAACACTGACGGGTCTGCTTCTCCAAACTTGGAGATCCTAGAGGATCCAGGTCCTTCCCGGCCTCAAGCCTCCACTCCGGCTTTTCCTGAGGGTGACCTAGAGAGTGATGAAGAAGGCTTAGAATTTGACTTCGCGCAGGTGACGCCACTCGTCAAAGCGATTAAGGAGGCTCTCTTATGGGAGGAACAACCTGCTTCTCCAGCCAAGCAGAAAAAATATTTTAAGCGCTTGGGAAAAGAACGCCCTACGTTCCCGTTTCTGTCTGAACTGAAGGGTATCTTTGAAGAGGAATGGAGCAAGGTGGACAAGAAATCTTCCATGGCTAACAAAGCCTCAAGGCTCTATCCCTTCAAGCAGGAGGAGGTCAAACATTTGGAAAATGTTCCTCTGGTAGATGCGGCAGTAACGAGACTGGCTAAACATGTCACTTTACCTATTGCTGACTCCGTCTCTTTCAAAGATGGCCTGGACAGAAGAATGGACCAGGACCTCAGAAGAATTTATGGCCTTGCGGGCACAGCGTGCAAACCGGCTCTAGCTTTAGCGGCATTATCAAAAGCCATGGAAGCCTGGACGGAAAACGTTGATTCTTTCCTCAAAGGCGTCTCTGAAGAACTAGCCAAGAACTCAGCCACGGCAGAGCTAAAACTGGCGGTCGCATTCCTGGGCGAAGCCTCCGTTGACTTAATCCGCCTGTTAGCTAGGATTATGCTTTCTTCTGTGACCGCGAAACGGGCCCTCTGGCTACGCCCCTGGGTTGCTGACCCATCATCGAAGCAGAACTGGTGCAAGATTCCCTTTGAAGGATCAACCCTGTTTGGCAACAAGCTAGATGATGCCATCTCCAAAGTCACGGGCGGCAAGTCTGGTTTCCTTCCTCAGGACAAGCGCCAAACGGGAAGAAAAATGCCTCAATTTCGGCGATACAGCCCGGACCGCGCTAGGGAAGCTCGCGCTTACAGGCCTGGTGGAAACTACAGAAGGAATTGGAGCAGAGGTAGAGGCTCCTACCGGAGACCTACTCCAACTACTCAGGCGTCAACTGGACGCGACAAGGGGAAATCTTTTTGAGACAACGCCCGCCCAAGCGGATCGTGTGGGAGCTCGTCTACTCCTTTATCGGCACGTCTGGGCGGCCTCAATCAAGGACTTTTGGGTCATCAAGACCGTGACCTCAGGACACGCATGGTCCTTTTCCAGTCCTCCCTGTCCAAAGTTCATCTCCACCCTTCTTCCAGGGTCACTGGAGCAGAAACAGGTCCTTCTAGACTACATTCACCTCCTGAAGATTCAAGGAGCAGTGGTACACGTCCCAAAAGACGAACAGTTTCTTGGGGTGTACTCCCCTCTCTTCTTAGTACAGAAGAAGAACGGTACCTGGCGCCCAGTCATAGACTTGACATATTTGAACAAATTTATAACACACAAAAAGTTCAAAATGGAAACTCTATCAACCATCCAACAAGCAATACAGCCAGGCGACTGGATGATTTCCGTGGACCTAAAGGATGCCTATTTCCACGTCCCAGTAGCAGCAGAGCTGCACAAGTACCTCAGGTTCTATGTCAACCAGGAACACCTCCAGTTCGTGTGCCTACCCTTCGGCCTAACAACATCCCCACGGGTCTTCACCAAAGTTCTTTTGGCACTGGTAGCTCTCATCAGGCTGAAGAAGATTCGTCTGTATCATTATCTGGACGACCTCCTGGTCCTGTCCCAAGACAAGACCCTTCTCTTGGCACAGAGGGATCAGGTCATCTCGACCTTGTCCGAATTCGGGTGGCTCCTGAACCTGGCAAAAAGCCATCTAGAGCCAACTCAGTGTCTAACCTATCTAGGTGCTCAATTCGACACAGTAAGGAAGACCATCTCTCTACCAGCAGAGAAGATTCCGGTAATTCAGGAGAGGATTTCCCGGGCCTTGAGTACTCGCCACCTAAGAGCTCATCAATGCTTGAAGATCATTGGGACAATGGTATCCACAACACCAATGGTGAAATGGGCGCTTTGGAGGCTACGTCCCTTCCAATCCGGCTTTCTCAGGCAGTGGAAATCAGGGAGCATGAGTCAGCGGATCCACATTTCAACGTCAATGAGGGGCAGCCTCTTCTGGTGGCTTCAACCGAAGAATCTGCTGAATTGTCACTCCATCGCTCCAGTTTCGTGGGTCACAGTGACGACAGATGCCAGTGGCTCCGGTTGGGGGGCCCTGTGCGGCACAAGCATGGCGCAAGGCAGGTGGGACGCTCGCCTCCACAATCCAGGCTCGAACACCCTGGAGCTTCGAGCGGCCTGGTGTGCCCTACAGTCCTTTTCACAACTGCTGAAGGGAAAGTCAGTAATTCTAAGGATGGACAACACCACAGCAGTATCATATGTCAAGAGACAAGGCGGGACTCGGAGCTCATCCCTTCTCCAGGAAGTAGAGCCCATTATGAAATGGGCCCAAGTGAACCTGGTCAACCTGACGGCTGTTTTCATTCCAGGCATTCAGAACTCCCAAGCGGATTTCCTGTCACGAACTCAGGTGGACGTCAACGAATGGTCTCTCCACGACCAGTCTTTCCGTTGGATATTATCCCTGGGAGTCAATCCCCAAGTGGATCTCTTTGCCTCCCCGAACAATGCCAAATTGAAGAATTTCTACACGAGGGGTTACTACAGCCAGGCAATCGGGACAGATGCCCTAACGGATCGGTGGTGGTTTCAGAGGGCGTACGCCTTTCCCCCGATCCCAATAATTCTAAAATTCCTGAAGAGACTTCTAGCGGAAGAAGTGGAAATCACAATGGTGGCTCCATACTGGCCGAACAGGCCTTGGTTCCCTCTTTTGGTTCAGCTGAGTCTTCAGGACCCAATTCCAATACCATGCAGACCAGACCTTCTCTCCCAGGGGACACTCCTCCATCCCTGTCCGGCTCAAATGAAACTAGCGGTCTGGTTCTTGAAAGGGAAAGGCTAGAATCCCTTGGCTGCGCCTCTCGGGTGATCTCTACCCTTATGAGCTCAAGGGAAGGAAGCACAAATAAAGTGTACGGTAGAATATGGTCTAAGTTTGTGGAATTTTCTTTAACCGCGGGCAGTTCCTTCAAGAACCCAGAAATCCAAAACATCCTGAGCTTTCTTCAATCAGGGCTAGACCTACCCCTGTCGGTAAGCTCACTAAGAGTTCAAATCTCAGCACTTTCAGCCTTTTCTGGAATCCCTTGGGCAACTCATCCACTAATCAAACAGTTTTTTCGTGGAGCCTCAAGATTGAGACCTCTGAGGAAGCCAAGATTCCCCAAATGGGATCTCCCGTTAGTACTTGACTTTTTGAATGGACTTAGTATGTCGGGACCTTCCCCGTCCTCGTTGAAGAACTTTTCAGCCAAAGTAGCCTTTTTGGTAGCTATCACCTCGGCCAAGAGAGTGTCCGAGATCGTTTTTTTGGGTCACAAGGAGCCATTTCTCACCTTTTTTCCAGACAGAGTGGTTCTGATACCTATGCTGGGCTCCAAACCGAAGGTCTCGTCGGTTTTCCATGAGAATCAGGAAGTAGTTCTCCCTACCTTTAAAAACCCAGATTCTGATGAGACTCACCCTCTGGATATGGGCAAGATACTCACTGAATATCTTCAAGTTACATCTACATTCAGACGTTCTGATCACCTGTTCATCCTGCATTCAGGCAAGAACAAAGGGAAGAAGGCATCTTCAAGAACAATCGCATCCTGGATCGTCCAGACGATACAACAGGCTTATTGTGCAAAGGGCTTGGCTCCTCCGCAGGCGGTAACAGCTCACTCCACGAGAGGGATGGCAGCTTCCTGGGCAGCAGCCCGTCATGTGGCGCCAGACGTTATTTGTAGAGCGGCCTCTTGGTCTTCTATAAACACCTTTATGTCCCATTACTGTGTTGAACCTGCAGCACTGTCTTCTGTAAATTTTGGTTTATCAGTCTTGTCGGCTGACGGGACAAATTAAATATATTTCTGTTCAGCATACCCACCCGTGTGTTGGCTAGTTATTTCCCACACGTAGGCTGCCATGGAGTCAGTCAGGAAAAAGGAAAATTTATTATCATACTTACCGTAATTTTCCTTTCCTGATGGACTCCATGGCAGACGGAGTTCCCACCCTGAAATTATGGAGTCGGGATAGTTACGGAACACTGAGTCTATTGGTGAGTTAACTTTTATGGGTATGGGGTCCTATCACATTGGAGAGGAGGCGGGATTAACCCACACGTAGGCTGCCATGGAGTCCATCAGGAAAGGAAAATTACGGTAAGTATGATAATAAATTTTCCTTTTTATAGTACTGTCCTACGTGTTGTACGTCACCTCGTTTGAGAACAACGAGATTTTGTCTTGACAGTGTGTATGCAAGGAAAGCTTGACAAGAATCTCGTCGAGGAAAACAACGTTTCTTTTACAACGAGATTCTCGGTCGTGTGTACGAGGCCGAATGGAGAAAAAAAAAAGAGGTGGTGGGGGTTTTGTGGAAATGGGGAGAGAAAGATTCCCCCTTCTTGGCAATGTTGTAATTGTTCCTGGGAGGATTGTGAGAAGGGTTGTTTGGGGGTTTTAGAAATGTTCAAACCTGCAGCCAAGGCTGAAAAGAATACAACTTTTTCCCAGAAATTTCCTAATAGGAGGACATTCCCACCAAATGTGGGTCATATTCTCCTCTTAAGTATAGTAAGGAAACTCCAGCAACAGTCTAAAGCCTCGTACACACGGTCGGACATCCGACAAACTTTCCCTTGGATTTTTGTCCGAAGTGACACCCATAGCATACTTTTCTGCAAACTTTTCTAAAACTTTCCCAACATCACATGTCTTTTCTGCTCTTTTCTGCTCTTTATCGCCACCCTTTGGTTAACTTCTGCTATTGTTGGTTGATTTTAACATTGGTTCTGGGCATGCGTGTTTGTACTTCGGACAAAAGTCCGATGGCTTTGCTGTACACACGGTCGGACTAGGTGCCATCAGAATTTTGTTGTCGTAACGTTTGTCTGTTTGCAGACCGAACTTTTTGTCCGACGAAACCCGAAAAAGTTGGTCCGATGGAGCGTGCACACGGTCGGATAAATGTAAAAACTTGCAGATTTTGAAGTTTGTTGGACGAAAGTCCAACCGTGTGTACGGGCCTTTAGAGTGTAGGAAAATAGGTGTGGACTCTGTGGAGTATACTAGTAGAATGTTAGAATTTGAATGTTATTTTCCTGTGCTGAACAGGCCAAAGGCAGGCTGTAAGTGGTGGAAAACTCCTTGTCCTAACTCTGATGCCGCGTACACACGATCGTTTTTCGGCATGAAAAAAAACGAAGTTTTAAAAAAAATGTCATTTAAAATGATCATGTGTGGGCATTACATCATTTTTCGTGTTCTGAAAAACGACAACATTTTTTTTCGAACATGCTGCATTTTTTAACGACGTTTTAAACAATGTCGTTTTTCGGGTTGTAAGAAATGATCGTGTGTGGGCTAAAAGGACGTTAAAAACCCGCGCATACTCAGAAGCAAGTTATGAGACGGGAGCGCTCGTTCTGGTAAAACTAGCGCTCGTAATAGAGTAAGCACATTCATCACGCTGTAACAGACTGAAAAGCGCGAATCGTCTTTTACTAACACTAAATCAGCTAAAGCAGCCCAAAGGGTGGCGCCAGCCGCATGGAACTTCCCCTTTGTAGTGCCGCCGTATGTGTTGTACGTCACTGCGCTTTGCTAGAGCATTTTTTTAAAACGTCCGTGTGTGGGCAACGTCGTTTTAATGATGAAGTTGGAAAAAACGTTGTTTTTTTTCATGCCAAAAAACGATCTTGTGTACGCGGCATTAGTTCCTGAAGAGTGCCTTCGCTCCCTAGACCATTTATCCATAATTAGGATATTTTATGTGTGGGGAATATAGCTAAAGAAAGATACATTTTGTTGATATAATAGCAATTAAGATGAGACCAATTGAAATTGGTCCCAGTTTAAAGGGGAGGTTCACGCTAAAAACGACTTTCTCTTATTACACAGGCCCCCCACATTACAATACGATTATGCCTATTAGGTTTTTTTTGATGCTGTACATACCTTCGTACAGCTAATTCACCCGTGGCTTCCGGGTTGCGAGTCCCGCGGGAGTGGGCGTTCCTAACATGCTTGGGAAAACTGGAGAGTGCAAAATCTGGTGCAGCTGTGCAAAGAACCCAATCAGCTTCCAGGTTTAAGCCTAGGTTCACACTAAATGCGGGTTTGAAGTTCACCTGAACTCGCACAATTTCAAACCAGCATCTCAGCCTGACTTCAGGGGGTGATCTGACAGACATCTGCAAGGGTTCATTCACAGATGTCTATTGAAATCGCCCCCGAAGTCACCAAAAGTAGTGCAGAAACTACTTTTGGGAATCGGTGCGGCACCGTAAAGTCGGCGTCGCACCAATTTGGACGGTGTCATTGCCGGCAATAGGCTACGATTTGCAATTTGACAAGTCGGCCTGGTGTGAGCAAGGGCTTATTGTCAAAGCTTAATTGAACAAGCTGAATTTAGAAGCTGATTGGGTACCATGCACAGCATGCACAGTTGCGCCAGATTTTGCCCTATCCAGTTTTAAAAAATTAACCCAAGAGTGTCCACCACCGGCTACATCATTAGATGACATCACTGTCGCAAATTCTACACTTCACCTAGTGGTCAATAAAAAAAAATTCCCAAGTGAAGCACACTAGCAGCTGATACTAGAAACTATGGGCCAGATTCACAGAAGAGATACGACGGCGTATCTCCTGATACACCGTCGTATCTCTTGTCCTATCTATGCGGCTGATTCATAGAATCAGCTCCGCATAGATAGCCCTAAGATCCGACAGGTGTAATTGACTTACACCGTCGGATCTTAGGATGCAGTACCTCGGCCGCCGCTGGGTGGAGTTCGCGTCGTTTTCCAGCGTCGGGTATGCAAATTAGCAGTTACGGCGATCCACGAAGGTTTTCGCGTTCGTTACGTCGGCGCAAGTCTTTTTTTCCCGTCGCAAAGTTAAGTGTGCTATTAACATGGTGTAAAATTACTCCACCATGTTAAAGTATGGCCGTCATTCCCGCGTCGATTTTGAATTTTTCTTTTTCCGGCGTAAGTACGTTACGCACGTCGCGATTCACAAACACGTCGGGCCGCCGTAATTTCGCGCAAAGCACGTCGGGAAAATTGCGAACGGAGCATGCGCAGAACGTCCGGCGCGGGAGCGCCCCTAATTTAAATGGTACACGCCCCATTTGAATTGGGCGGGCTTGCGCCGGACGGGTTTACGTTACACCGCCGCAAGTTTGCAGGTAAGTGCTTTGTGATTCAGGCACTTACACTAAAAACTTGCGGCAGTGTAACGTAAACGGGTTACGTTGCGCTGCCGCAATTGTACCTGAATCTGTCCCTATTTTTATTACCTTGAACTAAGGAGTGTCAGTTTAAAGTCACAAAAAACAAGTACCCGGTAATTGGATATTTTACTAAAGCAGGTGACCTGTGCTAATCCTTTATGTAGCGCCCCCTTGCTTTCAACATGGGCACTACGCCTAAATTTAGTGGGGAAGGGTGAGTTACTTTGCTCCCTTCTAAGTGTTTGTTTAAATTTGGGACCTCTGTCGTTTCAGAAGTCCACTGGGTCAATCTGTGGTCAGGGAGTGCAATGCCACCTTTGGTCAGCAGTTGGCGCCAGAGGGGTTCTGGCAGGGTAGATCTTCTCCCAGCGGCCAATCAGAGGATGTTTTCCCTTGCGGGGCATACTGGGAGAGGGTATATCCGTGGGGGAGGTCAGGTGTTCGGTGTGCTTTTTTCCTGCGGGGTCCCCGTTCCATGTGCGGTACCCACCTTCAGGGACCTTCTTTAAATCAGTCTACTGGGAGTATTCTTTATTCGCTAATGTTTCTCTATTGAAGTTGGCCTGTGATAAGAGGCCTAAAGACGGGTCTGTGTGAGAGACTTGTTCCTCCCAGTAGTATCCAGAGTGACGCTCCGGCTGCCAGGCCTACCATAGGGGTCTGTCTGGGGGCACTTTACCCACTCCGAGTGGAGTGGGGGTGTGTTCTATAATCGTTTCAATGCAGAGCAGAGAATTGCTCAGTTCTATATTCAGGCCTGATACCGCATGGTTCTACTTTCTTCCTTCATCAACTTTGACCTTCCTGCATTGTGTTGATGTTGGCCGTGTTTGGCCTGAGCAATAAAGCATTGAAAATTCTTTATTGAATGTCTGGACCTCCACTCACTCCTGTTGTTTTCACAAATTGCACCCCTAGACATTGCCAAGGTGACTTAGCAGGCCGATCCCAAAATCAACCAGCGGCTCCTTCGGGGGTAGCGCTACATTTACATAACCACTTTGGACACCTCTGCCAATTGAACTGCCAACGGGCTTTTTTGCACTTACTCTTCTGTGAATTATCAACATATAATATTTGTTTTTAGTTTGATGAAGTTAGGAAAGCTGCCCTGGAGGCTATATTATCATACAATGTGCCCTTGTGTTTGCAGTTTTCTGTGATCACTTTTTATTACATTCAAAGAAAGACTTTGTTTGCTAATTGTAGTAATTATCTGTTCCTAGAGAGGTCTGCAATTTCACTTATTTTGACTCTGACAATCTTAAATGAAAAGTAATTTAGTATTTTACAAACAGTATGTCAGAAAAACTATTTTTTTTTATGCTTTATTTAACCACTTCCCTTCTGGCCTATAGCAAAATGATGGCTGGGCGGTGGTTCAGTTATCATATGACATCTTTCAGTATTACAGCCGGCGTGCACCTGTGGGGGCATGCAGCGCGGCAATCGATTGTGCGGCGTCTCAGTCTGACGGAGGAATGCCGCCAGGACCACCAGGGATGCTAATCATGGATGGCCAACAGGTATGCCACCCTGGACCACCAGGGATGCCAGTCAGTGCCCAGACATGATGCCAATCAGTGCCCATCAGCAATGCCTGCCAGTGCCATCAGTGATGCATATCAGTACCATCTATCACTGTCCTTCAGCGCCACCCATCAGTGCCCATCAGTGCCATCTATCAGTGCCACCCATAAGTACCCATCAGTGCAACCTTTTAGTGCCCATTAGTGTCGCCTATCAGTGCCCATCAGTGTCACCTATCAATGCCCATCAGTACCCCCTATTAATGTCGCCTATCAGTGCCCTTCATCAGTAACACCTTATTGGTGCCACGTCATCAGTGCTGCCTTATCAACGCCCATCAGTGAAGGAGAAAACGTACTTATTTACATTTATAACAGAAACAAAGAAACACTTTTTTTTCCCAAAAATGTATGATATTTAAATTTTTTGAGCAAAAAAACAAAAAAACTCAGAGGTGATCAAATACCACCAAAAGAAAGCTCTATTTGTGGGAACAAAATTATAAACATTTTGATTGGGTATACAGAAAAGGTAAAGCTGCGCTGTAACATGAATCAGCATAAATATCAATTATGCTATAGGTGATGCACACAAAACACCAGTGCAATATATGAAAACAAGTGAAAAATTATGTGCAAAAGTTCATGAGAAGGATGTATCATAAGAAGTTCTCATAAGTGACAGAAAGTTCTCCGAATGGGTGATTTTAGATATCCAGATGATATTGTGAATCTGTACAGCAGATGACAGAATCCTCCACCACTTATATTCTAACTGCTTACCAGAGCAAGAAGTTAGTCAGGCATATAAACATATGAGCCACTTAAAGGGATCCGGGAAATACTGTCAGTCTCTCTCCAATCTCACCAATCTTCTACATCTGACCCATCTCTCTCCATAAGTAAGACCCAGAGGAGAAAAACACTAATATAGCGTAATACCGTTTTGAATGGTTTTATTATTAAAAAAGTAATGCACTCACATGTATGCAGATTAAAAGTGCGTGTATCGATAATAGCCGGCCGGCTCTACTGTCCGCTCGTCCTTCCGGGTAGACAGCGTGGTACGAATCGTGGTGACGTCAGCACGTCGCTCCTCCCTACGCCGTTTCGTCACAACAATGACTTCTTCCTGGGTATAGTGTAGCATGACTGCACAATTGTCATTTAACCACTAGCCGACCAGCCGCCGCAGTTTTACGGCGGCAGGTCGGCTCGGCTGCGCGAAACGACGTAATATTACGTCATTTCACATTTCAGCCATTAGGCGCGATCACCGCCGTGCACCCACGATCGCTCGTTACAGAGCGAGAACCGGGAGCTGTGTGTGTCCCGGTCCTGTCAGGGGGAGAAATGACTGATCACATGTTCATACAATGTATGAACAGCGATCTGTCATTTCCCCTAGTCAGTCCCACCCCCCTTTCAGTTAGAACACACCTAGGGAACATAATTAACCCCTTTCACGCCCCCTAGTGTTAACCAGGGCTCAAGTCCTGCGGGAACGCGTGGGAACGGAGTTCCTGCACTTTTTTCACAGCAGGAACGCAGTTCCCTTTGCAGGACTTGAGCAGCCGAACTGCCCGAGCCAATCGTTCACTATGGGGCGATGCCCAGCTCGAGTCACTGTCAGGGGCAGGCGAACCTTAGTAATCCATCATGTTACTGGCCGCTTCCTGTATATGGATTCATCGGGTAGTGTGCGGGTATTCTGTCACTTCCTCGATGCCGCAATGTCTCCTGGGAGCTTTTGTCATTGTTCCCAGGAGACATTGCGGAGGTCTGCCGCGGGTTATCGCGGGATTTAGAAAGAACTTGGTTAAAGTTGTGGTTTAGTAATTATGCATATGAGCGTATCATTTTTGGTGGGGGGAGTGGATCTTGGGTGGGAGTTCCCACACTTTTTCCCCCAGGACTTGACCCCTGGTGTTAACCCCTTCTCTGCCAGTGAAATTTTTACAGTAATCAATGCATTTTTATAGCACTGATCACTATAAAAATGCCAATGGTCCCAAAAATGTGTCAAAAGTGTCTGAATTGTCCGCCATAAGGTCGCAGTACCAATAAAAATAACTGATCGCCACCATTAATAGTAAAAAACAAAAATATTAATAAAAATGCCATAAAACTATCCCCTATTTTGTAGACACTATAACTTTTGCGCAAACCAATCAATAAACGCTTATTGCGATTTTTTTACGAATAATATGTAGAAGAATACGTATCGGCCTAAACTGAGGAAAAAAATCGTTTTTTTTATATATATTTTTGGGGGATATTTATTACAGCAAAAAGTAAAAAATATTCATTTTTTTTCAAAATTGTCGCTCTATTTTTGTTTATAGCGCAAAAAAATTAAACTGCAGAGGTGATAAAATACCACCAAAAGAAAGCTCTATTTGTGGGGAAAAAAGGACATCAATTTTGTTTGGGAGCCACGTCGTACGATCGCGCAATTGTCAGTTAAAGCGACGTAGTGCCGAATCGCAAAAAGTGGCCCGGTCATTGACCAGCAAAATGGTCCGGGGCTGAAGTGGTTAAAAAGTGACATTGCTGAAAGCTGAAAATTGGCCTGGGCAGGAAGGGTGGAAAGTGCCCATTATTGAAGTGGTTAAATAAAAAATAAGGCCATGACCCTGTGATGCAAAAAAATAAATAAAAAACATACAGTTTTTCAATGCAATAGGTGCTGTAGAAAGAATATATATTGCAGGTTATTAGATGTTTCATTGCAAATTTATAGTTTTACATAGGAACACAAATTTTTCAACTTTTAAGGCCGGAAAAAGGCTAGCATTAAAGAGTAAGATCTCTGAGGTGGAGGATGCACTCTTTAGTTCCCCTAGTCCTGCAGTGACTAGGCCTAAAGGCTTTAGGCTTCATTTCCACTGACGTTTTTACAGCCACTCTTCTGAGCGTTTTTTACAGCTTAAAAACGCCTGTCCATGTTATTCTATGACATCATGCCCACATAGGCGTTTTTGAGCTGCAAATGGCATAGGCGTTTTTGAGCTGTAAAAAAAAAACGCAGGACCAGGGCGTTCTGAAGCTCCAGAGTAGAGCTGTAAAAACGCCACACGTTATAAAACGCTCAAAAACGCGTGAAAACGCTCAAAAACGCTACTGCGGCATTTTTAAAGCTGCAGCTCACAAACAGGCATTTTAAGCTGTAAAAAAGGCTAACAACAGTGGCTGTAAAAACGCCAGTGCAAATGAAGCCTAAGACCTTACAAGATAAAAGACATGACCACTGTTTGGTTATCCATCTTGCAGCTGTAATGCTTGTAGACCCTTAGTAGCCTTGCAGTAAGGAGGGGCAATCAGAAACCCTAAAGTTTGTGCTAAACCTAGACTCGAAAAACGGTATCTTAGACCGGCCATACATGGAGAAAATTTCAGTGGTTGCAGGAAGAAATTCGCTCAATGCCCCCATCAATGCACACAGTGTTGATGCGGGAATCCCTCCTGCTGGGCCATTGTCTTCACTGGCTGCTACCAATAATCGCAAGAGAACCCGGCAGACTGGTTGTACCCAAGAACGATTGATCAACTGGGTACAGTCAGCTTGCCCATTAAGGGTTCAAATCTCGCCAGTTCCTGCTGAACCAGCCGAGATTCAAACCGTGTATGGCCGTCCTTAGTTTCTTGAACTGGCTGATAAGGAATGTCTGGATAGTGGCAACACACAAACCCATCCCCAAAAACAAAATACATGTTACATGCTCTGCTGGTTTTTTTTGCCTTCCTCTGGATCAACTGTGGGAATGGAGTTGGGTGTATAGGATTTTACTGTGTTTTTTATTTTTGTTTTTTTATTTTTTTGTGGTTGAACTGGATGGACTTGTGTCTTTTTTCAACCTGACTAACTATGTAACTAACTATGTAACATATTTTTTTACACAAGCCATTTTCCTAGGGAAAAAATGGGTTGGTACAGTGATTACAGCAGGGAATGAATTAAAAATGAAAACCTTGTCCTTTTTTTACCTATTTTAATAATGGGTTGCACCAGGATTCTGTTTAAATTCTAAAGCCCCGTACACACGATCGATGAAAACAGACCGATGGACTGTTTTCATCGGACAAACTGATCGTGTGTGGATCCCATCGGTTTGTTTTCCATCGGTGAAAAAAAATAGAACATGTTTTAATTTTTCCTATGGATAAAAAAACGATAGAAAAAAACGATCATCTGTGTGGAAGTCCATCGGTTAAAAATCCACGCATGCTCAGAATCAACGCATGCTCGGAAGCATTGAACTTCATTTTTATCAGCACGTCGTAGTGTTTTACGTCACCGCGTTTTGGCACGGTCGGATTTTTGACTGATGGTGTGTAGGCAAGACTGATGAAAGTCAGCTTCATCGGATATCCAACGAAAAAATCCATCGGATTAGATTCCATCAGATATCCGATCGTGTTTACGAGGCTTAGGGCTCTTTCACACGTCCTGTCAGTTTCTTTTGTCCGCTCCGTCGGCTCAGCGGGGATCCCCGCTGAGCTGTCGGCGGATAGGGCGGTCCCCGCACACAGTGCAGGGACCGCCCTGTCTCAGCTCCGCTCTGCCCTATGGGGAACCTGATGCAGACGGACCGTCTGTCCGTCTGCATCAGTTCCGTTCCGCCGGACGGAAGAAAAATAGGGTTTTCTTCCGTCCGAAAACCGGATCCCGACGGACGTGGACGCTAGCGGATGCTCCATCCGCTAACGGACGCGTTCCCATAGGGATTCATTACAAGTCCGTTAACGGACTTGTAATGAACGGACAGGCGGAACGGACATGTGAAAGGGGCCTAAAATGTAATTAATTATAATTAATAACATCTACAATTTTGTTGTAAAATCTGCTGATGACAACAAATACATAGAATAGTAATCCTTTATACATTTGAGATGTTAATCTGGAAAATGTACTTTGCAGTATCAACCTGGGGAATCTGAAACAGTAAAAATGATATACAGTATATCAAATAGATGGCACAGGCAAAAAAATAAAAATTAATGAGAACACAGTAAAATTAAATTTTTTCTACCTAATAACTAGGTAGTTATTGCTAACTGGATTGAAGAAGATATGCAGTTTGTATTTGGCAATGGCATTGATGGCTGTAGTTATATCCTTTTTCATTGTGGTTACAGAAGAAAATATGAATTTTTTTTCTTTGTAGGTCAGAACATTCTGTCAATCTGCTTCTATTTCCTGCTTGTCAACAAAGATACCGATGTAGAAGCCGAAACCAAACCAAGCAAATAAAAACAGCGGAGTGAGTAACTGCAATAATACATTAGTATTTGACAACACAAGTTTACAATGAGATCATGTGCGCTAAGGTGTAAGCCAGCTACTTAAACTGTCTGTAAACCTCAGGCTGCATTCACACCTAGGCGTATATACGCCTGAAGCGCGACGCCGCAGCCGCCCCTCAGACGCTGGAGGGGTGATTTTACATGGTCGGCTATGGAGATGGTTCACATCTCCACGCCGAACGCCGGACGCCTGACGCCTGCCGCCTGAAAAAAGGTCCCGGACCTTTTTTTCAGGCGTCTTTCGGCGTTCGGCATAGGAGATGTGAACCATCTCCATAGAGGGGGTGAGGCTGCATTCACAATCGCGGCGTTTTGTCGCCGCGAATCGCGGTACAAAACGCCGCTATTTGCCGCCGCAATTCGCGGGACAAAACGCCGTGATTCAGTATGCCGAGGTGTGAATGCAGCCTAAGACATGAAATATGAACAAAGCATTTCCCTCCATTGGGCCAGATCCACAGAGCGAGTACGCCGGTGTATCTACTGATACGCCGGGGTACTTTCAAATTTCCCGCATCGTATCGTTGTTTTGAATCCTCAAAACAAGATATGATGGCTTCTGGGTTAGATCCGACAGGCGTACGTCTTCGTACGCCTTCGGATCTAAGATGCAATACTTCGGCGTCCGCTGGGTGGCGTTCACGTCGTTTTCCGCGTCGGGTATGCAAATTAGCTATTTCCGACGATCCACGAACGTACGCGCGGCCGTCGCATTCTCTTGCGTCGTCTCTAGTCGGCTTTTTCCGGCGTATAGTTAAAGCTGCTTTTTTTCAGCGTATAGTTAGGTTTGCCATGTTAAGTATGGCCGTCGTTCCCACGTCGAAATTAGATTTTTTTCTTTTTTTTGCGTAAGTCGTCCCTGAATCGGGATGGACGTAAGTCACGTCTAAATTTAAAAAATGACATCCTTGCGACGTCATTTCGCGCAATGCACAGCGGGAAATTTAGGGACGGGGCATGCGCAGTTCATTCGGCGCGGGGACGCGCTTCATTTAAATGAAACACGCCCCCTAATCGCCGATTTGAATTCTGCGTTACGCCGCTTGAGATACACTAAGCCGCCGTAACTTACGGCGCAAATTCTTTGGGGATTCGAACGGGCTAATGTAAGTTACAGCGGCGTAGCGTATCTCACATACGCTGCGCCGATCTATTTGTATGTGAATCTACCCCATAGTGTGTACTTGCCTCAATTAAGAACACTAAGGAGTTTATTTACTAAAACTGGAGAGTGCAAAATCAGGCTCACTTCTGCATAGAAACCAATCAGCTTTTAAGCTCAGCTTGTTCAATTAAGCTCTGGCAATAAAACCTGCAATCTGGATATTCCGATCGTGTGTAGCCCCATCTGAGTTTTTCCATCGGATATTCCGATGAATTTCGTTGGAGTTTAGATTTATTTATTTATTTTTCTTTAGAACATGTTCTATTTTACTGCGATGGAATTCCGATGTGATTTGGCTGGGTAAAAGCCCGATCGTGTGTACAAGGCATTGGTGTATTTTCTCTCTGCTACTTAATTTCTCTGTTATCAGCATGAATCACTTCTGACAATTTTTCCTGACACCCAAAGAAAAATGGTGACAGGGGAGGTACCTCCATCAAATTTACTCAGCTCTGTGTGCTGTGTGGAGTGGGGGGTGTCTCTTCCCTCCAATCAGCTCTCAGAGTTCTCCTCACTGAGCTCTGCAGAGTGTGGGGCAGATCCACAAAAGGATTATGCCGGCGTATCTATTGATACGCCGGCGTAATTTTAAAATTGCTGCGTCGTATCTTTGTTTTGTATCTACAAAACAAGATACAACGGCATCTCGGAGGGATCCGACAGGCGTACATCTTAGTACGCCGTGGGATCTTAAGGTGCAATATTTTGGCGGCCGCTAGGTGGCGTTCCCATAGAATTCCACGTCGAGTATGCAAATTAGCTATTTACGGCGATCCACGAACGTACGTCTGGCCGGCGCATTTTTTTACGTCGTTTTTGTTCGGCTTTTCGCGGCGTATAGTTAAAGCTGCTATATGGTGGCGTACTCAATGTTAAGTATGGCCGTCGTTCCCGCGTCCAATTTTGAATTTTTTACGTTGTTTGCGTAAGTCGTTCGCGAACAGGGATTTGCGTAGAATGACGACACCGTCGTGAGCATTGGCTTGTTCCAGGTTAATTTCGAGCATGCGCACTGGGATACCCCCACGGACGGCGTATGCGCAGTGTAAAAAAACGTTGTTTACGTCGGGTCACGACGTATTAACATAAAACACACCCCATTACATCCATTTGAATTCCGCGCCCTTACGTTGCCAAAGATACACTACGCCACCGTACGGCGCAAATTCTTTGTGGATTCGAAAAAAAAAAAATAAGTTGCGGCGGCGTAGTGTATCTTAGATACGCTGCGCCCGGCGGATTCTTACGCGCAGGTACGTGTATCTGCCCCTGTATCTTTAGCTCTCTGCCCCCTTTTTTTCTCAGACAAATTGCATAAATTCTTGATTTTGAATGGATGTAGAAGACTGAAGAGGATTTGTTTAATGCACACTTCACCTAAAGTCCCAAAGGGTGATTCTTGCGTTTTAATTGTATTATTAGGGATGGAGGTGTGACACTGGTGACACTGGTGACACCAGACCTTTATTTTATTTCATAGGATTTGTTTAATTTGTTTGAGGCTAAACACTTCACTGGGTATATGTAAAGATTTACAATCATTTTAATGTGCTGACTTCAACTATTTCTGTGCATGCAGTGATTTACAGAACCTGCCCTTCAGTGTATGTTTCTTGGCACAGAAGTAAACGTAGTCATTATTACATAATAACTACATTTACTTGTAGCACTGTCTGTGCGAAGAAACATTTCTTAAAGCGGGGGTTCCGAGGCCAACTTTTTTTTTTTTTTTCGCATTCAATGGGGTTTACCAATACTAAGGTACACTCACTTGGTTAGTCCCTGCAAGTATCCGCTGTCTGTTATCCTCGTAAAGAAGGAGTTTTAAAATCCATTCCCGGGAGTTTCCGTTTTGCTTGTGGGCATTGTGAAGTCCACAAGCAATAATTTCCTGGAAGCGGTGAATGCTCAGCTCCCAGCATTCACTGCTTATTTTCGCGCCTGCGTGCATCGCCATAAACTAAAAGGTTGCCATCACAACGGGCGGTGTCATTGAAAGTTCACGCCCCGTTGTGATGGTATGCACAAATCTAAATAAACATGACACGGCTCAGTACAGGGATAGAGCTGCAGCACTGTGCTCCCAGAAAGTCCCACATTGCATTGCGGCGCCGGGAAAAGACTTGAAAACGCCTACTCCCGCGGGAGGGGAATCCCGAAAGTCACTTTATGAAAGGCAAATACAAGGTATTTACATATGGAAAAAAAAATGTTGTGCTTTTTGATGATGTACATATTGCAGCGGTTGTGTTACAATATAGTTGTTATTTTGGGTGAACCTCCGCTTTAAACAAGAGAACAGGATGCCATGCTTGGTTTATGGCCATGGACACTTCAGTATTGCCAATGGCAATGGCAGGTGCCCAGGTATAGTTAGATAAGGTGATTATGATGGTATTGGTCATTAAAAGGCTATCTCTGACCTGGTGCAATCAGTTATAGGAGCCATAGTATGGCAGTCATTGAAAATGACTGAATAGCAGCTATGGAATCTGCCTACCATGTTCAGCCACTTTGGCCTTTCCAAAGCCCAGGCAATGTTAGAATTATTCCGATGCACCAAAACAGTATACGATGCAATCATGAAAGACCCCCTCATGACAACCTGTGCACTTTAAAATTCTTTTATATCAGGTAGAAAGTAAAACTTGTATTAGCTGATTCATAAAGTGTAGTCGTGTATGTATGCTTTTTGAATTTCTCTTTTTTAGATAATCTACTTAGTTTTAGAAAGGTAATAAATAAAATATGATTAAAAAAAGATCTATGGATTCTGACATTCAACCATGGATGGGTATACTTTAGACAATAAAAACTCATCCAGTTTATGTACATGCAGGTACTGTATTCGCTAAAACTCACTTCAGTGCTGTAAAGGTCCCCATTTTCTTGTATGCATACTTGGACAAATTAAGAGTTTAAAATCCACTGCTGAGGTCATCTATAAACAGTTTAATGCCTTTTGGGGTTGACTTTTGTGATGATGTTTGATGAGAGGGGACCATTGAACTATAAATGCCATAAAAGCGTAACAAAAGGCAAAACTTTATTTTTTTTGTCTTGGACAGTGTCAGTTTTTTTGCTGTCTGTGCCCCTCTTAATGAGATTCACACTCTTCGTTTGTCCTAATTATTGTTATCATTATGAAGAAGAGGGGTGTACTGCGCTAATTCGATAAATAGTAAAGCGGAAACTAAAATGGTATACAACACTAATAATAATGTTCAAAAGAAGAGCTGCGCTGTTGTAAGCTAAAATGTGACACTAGTGATAATAAAGAGCTAGATAAATATCAATTAAAATTATGAAACACTGACTGAGTGAAAAAAATTATATCTGTAAATAGGTCTGTGAGACCTCAATAGGATAACAAGAAGGGGTTAATTCCTAAATTAGGTAGAAACCTGAGAATTATCAAGTGAATAAATAGCAGACTGTGCGAACAAACCAAAAAAAAAAAAACCTTAGGAATACCATTAACAAAGCGTCAAAGATAAAAAATTTGAATATAATAAAAATTACTAATGCAGAGTGTCCATATAAACTTAAATATCCCCAGTGTTCCATTAGTCCAGGAAAAAGTGCTAACAGGATAGTGCCTCCACCAAACAATAACACTGCCGCTTACCAGATGGATGTGATCTCTAATTATAGGAGATCAATATGCGCATATGGTTGATATCCCAGCCTGGGGTCTCTATTGGTAGCAAAAATGTGGTTCAATATTGCATAGAAGATGTCTCAAACAACGTAGCAATCCAGGATGCACCACATAAAAAAAAAGGAAGGGACTAGCATAGCGTAAAAACCCTTAAAATTTTTATAAGTAACATAAAAATGCACACTTACATCGAAGAAGTGAGATGAGGCATATAAAATACAATTGAGCCGACCGGCACAATCTACATAAATAATGTAGATTGTGAATAAACAATTAATTATATAAAGTGCTACATCAACTAAAGTGCAATGTGCAAAAATAAGTGAAATAATATAATAAAGTCCAGTGAAAGCAGTGTTTGCAAAAAAATTTTTTTTCGATTAAAAATGTTCAAAATCATGCATGGGTGCAAAAAATCCAACCCATAAATCCTAAGGAACGAGGAGAGCTGTTGGTGAGACTTTTCACTGCAGACATTTTTATGGATTGGATTTTTTGCACCCATGCATGATTTTGAACATTTGTAATCGAAAAAATGTTTTTTTGCAAAGACTGCTTTCACTGGACTTTATTATATTATTTCACTTATTTTTGCACATTGCACTTTAGTTGATGTAGCACTTTATATAATTTATTGTTTATTCACAATCTACATTATTTATCCCATGGTTAATGAAGAATTATTGCTGTAATGGTCATATCCGTGTATGACTATTTATAGATACTGTTCACTGTTCATTTCAACAGCACTGTGCTCTTGGTGGCACGTTTGTTTACCTCAACAGGTAATTTTTTATTATTATTTCACTCCCATCACCCTCCACATTAATTGATTGATGTTGTGCGGGTTTTATTTGGAGTGGAACATATTCAGATACACAGAAATTGGTGGATTTGCCCAACAGAAATTGTTGTATATTTGTTCATATTTCTTGGAACACCTTTTTAGTAGCAGTTTTGTTATTATTAATATTTAGAATTTTCTTATTGTAATACTAGCAAGCGCCACTACACCCCCCTACTTCTAACCATATGCGCATATTGATCTCCTATAATTAGAGATCACATCCATCTGGTAAGCGGCAGTGTTATTGTTTGGTGGAGGCACTATCCTGTTAGCACTTTTTCCTGGACTATTGGATTTGTTGAACACTGGGCATATTTAAGTTTATATGGACTCTCTGCATTAGTAATTTTTATTATATTCACATTTTTTACCTCTGACGCTTTGTTAATGGTATCCCTAAGGTTTTTTTTGGTTTGTTCACACAGACTGCTATTTATTCACTTGATAATTCTCAGGTTTCTACCTAATTTAGGAATTAACCCCTTCTTGTTATCCTATTGAGGTCTCACAGACCTATTTACAGATATAATTTGTTTCTAGACATGTGCACAGAATTTTTTTTCTTTTTATTTGTTCTGTTTCGTATTGTTCCGTAGGTTCTTTTCCGTTCGTTTTTCTTAAGACACCCGTTTTCCTGTTCATTCCCGTTTGTTTTTCGTACAAAGAGATTTTTTCGTATTCAGATCGTTTCGTATTTTCGTTACCGTTTTATTTTCGTACATGCGGGATGGTTCGTTATTCTGTTTAATTCATGTTCGTTACTTGTTAGACAATAATTTTCGTGAATTTTCGTCAATGATTTGCATTCTGTGTTTTGGATTCCTTTTTCTGTTCGTGTTTTCGGTCGTATGTTCATATGACATCTATAACAATTTGTTATAGATGTCATATGAACATGCGACTGAAAATACGAACAGAAAAAGGATTTTCGTCATTTTGTACTTTCGTAAATATATTGCGGGATTCGCGGCACTTTCAACAAGCGGCTCATCCATATTAACTATTGTTAAGCCCCATACACTTGGTCAGACTTTTTTAACAACAAACATAAAAACGATCGTTTTCTGTTCGTTCTCAGAAAATTTGTTCGTTTTTAAACTCCATCAGAAAACCATTTTTGGGTTCAAAGGTCTGGCCAACTGATCTCCCTTCAGATGAAAATCCACAGAAAAGTTTATTTGGCTTTACTGTACAACTCAGCACAAAAGAGAAGCTGCTTTACTAACTACACTCACTGCCCATTCAAAAAAACAAAAAATACATCTGTGGCAAGGGATTTGCATTCTGTGTTTTGGGTCCTTTTTCTTTTGGTGTTTTCGGTCGTGTGTTCGTGTGACATCTGTGGCAAAAGATTTACATTCTGTTGAATCCAAAATACGAACAGAAAAAAGGAATTCAAAATACAGGGTGTGGGTCTTTTGTTGTGGATGTCGTGTGAGCATGCGACTGGGGATGCCGACAGGGAAAGGATTCAAACAAGATACAGAGTGCAAATCTTTTGTTGTGGATGTCGTGTGAGCATACGACTGAGGGTGCGAACAGAGAAGGGATTCAAACAAGATACAGAGTGAAAATCTTTTGTTGTGAATGTCGTGTGAACATACGGCTGAGGATACGAGCAGAGAGGGGATTCAAACAGGATACAGAATGCAAATCTTTTGTTGTGGATGTCGTGTGAGCATGCGACTGGGGATGCGGACAGGGAAAGGATTCAAACAAAATGCAGAGTGCGGGTCTTTTGTTGTGGATGTCATATGAGCATACAACTGAGGGTGCGAACAGAGAAGGGATTCAAACAAGATACAGAGTGCAAATCTTTTGTTGTGGATGTCGTGTGAACATACGGCTGAGGATACGAGCAGAGAGGGGATTCAAACAAAATACAGAATGCAAATCTTTTGTTATAGATGTAATTTTCGTTCTTTTGCCGTTTTCGTTCTGTCGTATTTTCGTCAGATCGTTCGTATTTGCGGTTGTTCGTTATGCGGCTCATTCGTAATCCCGTCGTTTTCGTATTTTGGTGCTTTAATTTTTTCGTATGTACACATTATTCTGCGGGTACGAAAATGAACATTTTCGTACGAAAATAACATTCGTACGAACGGGAATGCACATATCTATTTGTTTCACTCAGTCAGTGTTTCATAATTTTAATTGATATTTATATAGCACTTCATTATCACTAGTGTCACATTTTAGCTTACAACAGTGCAGCTCTTCCTTTGACCATTATTGTTATCATTGACAGTCAAAGTAAAAGAAAATCCCAAATTTTGGATTAAGATCAAAACAACAATTTACGGGAAATTTTCCAATGGTGACACTAGATTGCCTCACTTTTCTCTCACTACCTGTTCTGGCTTTAGGGCAAATCTCCCAAATGGGACACAGATGGAAAAAAACTGACAGGGGTTATAACCCTCTCTTACTGTACTCAAAATGGGAAAAAAAATGTTGTCTTTAGTTGCACTTTAAGGCCTCATGAACACTGGACCTTTTTGCAGCTGCTTCTAGGAGCATTAGGCTTTTTTTTCCTGCCTCTAAATTCCTCTGCATGTTAGCCTATGGGGGTTATTTACGAAAGGCAAATCCACTTTGCACTACAAGTGCAAGCTACAAGTGCAAAGTGCACTTGAAAGTGCACTTGGAAGTGCAGTCGCTGTAGATCCGAGGGGGACATGCAAAGACAATAAAAAACAGAGTTTTAGCTTGCACATGATTGGATGATAAAAAATCAGCAGAGCTTCCCCTCATTTCAGATCTACCTCTCAGGCCCCGTACACACGGTCGGACAAAACCGATGAGAATGGACCGAGGTTCAGTTTCATCGGTCCAAACCGACCGTGTGTATAGCCCATCGGTCTGTTTTCCTTCGGTCCAAAATTTTAAAACATGCTTCAAAACCGAACTGATGGACCGCTGCCCGATCGGTCCAAACAGTACAGAAAAGCATCGGTTCAAAACCCGCGCATGCTCAGAATCAAGTCGACGCATGCTTGGAAGCATTGAACTTCGTTTTATTCAGCACGTCGTGTGTTTGACGTCACCGCGTTCTGACCCGATCATTTTTTGGAACGATGGTGTGTACGCACATCAGACCATCAGGCCACTTCAGCGGTGAACCGATGAAAACGGTCCGTCGGACCATTCTCATCGGTTTGGAACGACCGTGTGTACAGGGCCTTAGAGTTACAGTGACTACACTTCCAAGTGCCTTTCGTAAATAACCCTCTATGTGTCCATACACACATACTGTAGGTTTTTAGCAGCGCTTAGTGGCAGGTGAGTTTAGAGGCAAAAAAATAAATAAAAAACCCACTGCCTGTGCATCTAGGAGCAGCAGAAAAAAATGCTTGATGCTTGTAAACACGTCTAAACGGCAAATAAATTAATTCATGTCCAAGTGTTTAATGCCTATAAATGCGTTACACACTTTTACAAGCGTCAGGCATTTTTTCTACCAAAACGCTGCTGCAAGGAGGAAAGGCTTCTAGTAGAGTTTACAAAATGTCCAATGTGCATGAGGCCTTATAGACATCAACATGATTTGGTTGTGCATACTGAAGGTGAATTCACACTGCAACTGAGAGCTGCCAGAGAAATTCACTGCCCTGGCAGCTCTCCATTGCCGACTGTGATAGGGGGTCATGTGGTGCACGATTCAGCACACGGTTTCCTTTTTTTTGTACAAACTTTATTTGAAGTGTACAAAATGTACACTTCATTCACGTCAATGCACAGTAGCCTGATGTGCTGCATTTATGTACGATTAGCATGGTATCAGGCAATAAAATGCAATACAATTGTTTCCTGTGTGTAAAACGTCTGTCACTGCACATAGTGTGATTAGCCCTGAAGGTAGATCTTAATCTGAACTCTTTAGTAACCCGGTCAGAGTAAAACCTGTAGTGCAGCTTTAGAGGATCGCAATGTAGATTTGGCTGACTGATAGTGCTTAGGGCGGGCTTTTAAAAAGGCAATCCAGTTTTAACTATGACCGGCTGTATCTTGTAGTTTGTAGGCTAGTTGATTATCAATGTGATGACATCCGTAAGCTGGAATTTCCCAAGAACTGATAAAGTTAATTGATATCCTGCTACTGCTGGAATCAGGGAGCATACCATAGCTGCAGCTAGAACATATTGCTTCTAGGCCTTTTGCCTAACTAAGATCAAGTGTAGTATCTGTTCTTATCAGCGTTCCAGTCGGGGTGCTGTGCTGTCATCCTGGCCTAAACAAAGCTGGAGTTTCTGGCTATGTATCCCTACTGGAATGATGGGGGCTTGAAAGGTTAGTACCGGGGACAGAAATTGGGGCTCCCACAGGCAGTTGGGGCACAAGAGTAATCCCTCTGGGAAAACTGAAGGAGCCAAGTACCTTCTGATTTGAGTGGATCCACCTTGTCTGGTCATGGACTGGGAAGGCAGAGAGTCTGCGGTTTCTGTTTCCCCTGGGAGTGGTCGTCCTAGGGGTGCTCTTAGTAACACTTGGACCCCACTGTGTGAACAGTCCAGGGCCGGTACTACCACTAGGCAAACTAGGCATCGTCTTAGGGTGCCCTGCTGCCTAGGGCACCCGGCCACTGGTGTTCCTACTCTCTTCTCTCTGCAGCAAGCAACTAAATCTCAGCATCGGCAGGCAGCCTCCGCTCCGTTCCCGCATAGTGTCAGTGGTGGAAGACTGTGTCTGTGTCCCGACTCCCGAATGAATGGAAGCAAGTAAACATTCATTGATGGGCACTGGTAGGCTGCATTGATGGGTGCTGGTGAGGCTGCATTTGATAGGCGCTGGTGAGGCTGCATTTGATGGGCACTGGTGAGGCTGCATTTGATGGGCGCTGGTGGGTTGCATTTGATGGGCGCTTCAATAAAAACGTGGAGTTTACATGGGCAGGGAAAAGAGGTGGAGTCAGGGCGTGGAGTCAGGGGGCTGCAAAAGGTGGTTTTGCCTAGAGTGTCAAAAATCCTTGCACCAGCCCTGGAACAGGCACATGGTCACAGTCACCAAATGCTTATCTTCTGCACCGCGCTCCGTTTAGGGCTGGGCCTTTTGGCTAAATCCGGGGCAATTTTTGTCTTCCAGGTGTCAGGGCCCAGCCAGTGCACTATTGCACAGCCACTTATTATTTTATTTATTTTTTCTCCCACTGTTTGTCACTCCTTTCACTTTTGTGTGTGTTTTCTCTCTGGGTGAAGGGTGTGAGTCCTCGGGCTTGCCCTGACATCTAGGTGGAGGATGCGTGACCCTCAGGTCTCTCTTCGGGGGAGCCCCTCGACCAAGTATTTGATGGTCAGGATTCGGTTGACCTAGAACAGGGGTGCCCAACCAGTGGCCCGGGGGCCACATGTGGCCCGCCGAGCCCACAAGTGGCCCGCGACCTCCTGCTCTGGGATGGTTTAGAATAGAATACTGTTATTAAAGGTCAGTTTATTACTAAAATCACAGTGTATATATGGGAATATCTGTTCTGCAGTGGTTACTGGGCTGCTTTCAAACTGACCCGCAGATGCAGAGCAATGCACCTGCAGGTTACCTGCACTGAACCTGCGAGTTTAGTGAGCTTTCTGAAAATGCACCAAACCTGCAGAATATAATAGAAGCCTATTGCAAAGTGCAGGAAAGCAAAAGTATAGTGGGCTGTACAGGGGACATTATTCATACTTAACATCTTGTATGGTTTTTTATCCTTGTACATTGTGTTGCTTTGTGTATATGTTATGTTTGTAATAAAATATTTTTTTGCTATTCCTGTTTGTCCTGCCTATAAAGTCCGACCAATGGTTGCTCTTTTTTGAGTAATTCCCTTTTTTTTCCTCCTATAGTGGGTTGTGTCCGTGTCTGCACTGTATATGCAGAGCAGACATGGAACTGCCATCCACCCGCTCCGTTTTATTGCGGCCCGCGACTGGTTACCAAGTCGCTTAAGTGGCCCTCGCACTTCAAAAGGTTGTGCACCCCTGACCTAGAAGAACGGGGCCTACCAGGCCTTATGGCTAGGAAGACCATGGAAACCATTTGTCCCTGTCATGAGCCTTGCACCCCAGGGGATCAGAGTGGAGATCCTACTGCTTTGGGGGGTGGACTAAAGCACACCCTTAAGTGCACTTTTTAGTGTGTGTTTCACACGCACATTTTTTGTTCACTTAATGGTTTTTCCATTTCGGGTTTTTGCACCACCGCGGACTTAAAAAAAAAAAAAGATGGCAACCTTTACATCACTAAAGCTGGCCATATACTAGTAGAATTTAATTTGACATTTTTTGTCGTTTCTTTGATCTTTTCATTGATATTTGGATCAAACTGCCGTTTCTTCTAAACCACAGCGGCAAGAAAATTCAAAGGAACAGAATGGAAAATTATTCTCAAACAAATTGACTTCTAACAATGTAGATGGTTTTCATTTGGAAAAGCGCATTTGTCCCTGAATTTAATTTCAAAGTGCTTTCAAATGAAATTCGTCAAGTCATCAAATGTACTGAAAATGTTTGTATTAAAAATCTAGTAGAGTAAGGCTAGCTTTCAAATCATTAAAAAAAATAAAAAAACACTCAAAGAAATTATATTTAGCCCAAGCTAAGTAAAATAAAATTAATTAAATACATTTAAATAAAATAAAGTAGTTCTTCCAAGCTTCAGCTATGTCACACTTCAGTGCTATAAAATATGACTCATAAATATATATATTGTATATAGCTGCTATGTCAAATATGAAACACTCCGGAGTGCGTCTATTTAACACAAATGTGCTCTCAATGCATATAAAAATAAAAGTGAAAAAATAAATGAAAAAATAAATACCGTAGAAGTGTTTATCACATTATGTGATATTTCATGTTTCATAAAGTCTTCCTTATATTCTTCTGTGCAAACAAACACCCACGTGCCACCACCTTTGACACAGAACACTGACCGGATGGCCAGCTTTACAGTCGACACTCCTACTAAATACCTGGAAGAGATTGATTTCTCTGGTCTGGTTTTAGTAAAGCAGTCTGCAATTGATAATATGGGCAGCGGTCAGAGCTGTTCACATTATAAAAACCTGATGTGTTTGGGTCGCTGAACTGCGCTTCAAAACGCGCTTCAAAACTTAACCTAAGTTTGGAAGGAGTTACCATGTCTATGGTGCAGGCATGCATTTGCAGCATGTTTGTGGCTCCTTTAGGCCTTGTTCACAACAACAAAAGAAATCTGGGGTGCATTTTTAACACGCTTTTAATGTGCGTTAAACACACATAGGGAATTTGGAGAGTGTTTATATTGTCCGTTAACCACTTCTCGACTGCGCTATAGTCAAATGATGGCTACAGCGTGGCCGGAAAGTTCTGGGAAGCCGTCATATGGCATCCTCCCGTTATGGTGCCCCGCCGCGTGCCCATTGCGGTGTGTGGGTGGCACGCTCTGCAATCGCAATGTCCTCTGGATCACAGATTGAGGTAGAGTCAATCAGCGGCTCTTTACCACATGATCAGCAGTGTCCATTCACAGCTGATCATGATGTAATCAGAAACCCGTTATCGACATTCCTTTCCTCACAATGACAGCATGAGGGAGAGAGAAGAAAGCCAATAACTAGCTTCTGTAAAATGGACATGTACACTGATAATCAGGGCAATGATTATCAGTGTGCTGATTATCAATGCAGTCCCAACAGTGCCCACCAGGGTTGCCAATCAGTGCCCATTAATGCCTTCTCATCAGTGTTACCTGTGCTGCCAATCAGTACCGCATATCAGTGCCCATTAGTGCCACCTATCAGTCCCATCTATCAGTGCCACCCATCAGCGTCCATCAGAGCCACCTATCAGTGCAGCCTCATCAGTGCCCACCAGGGAAGCCTATTAGTTTCCATCAATGCCCATCAGTGCCGCCTCATCGGTGCTGCCTCATCAGTGCCCATAAGTGCACCCTATTAGTGCCCACCAGTGCAGCCTCATCCGCGCACATCAGTGAAGGAGAAAAATTACCTGTATGCAAAAATCTATAAATAACTATAAAAAGGTTTTTTTCCTCACAATTTTTGGTCTTTTTTAGTTTATTTAGCAAAAAATAAAAAAACTCAGTGGTGATCAAATACCACTAAAAGAAAGCCCTATTTGTGTGAAAAAATGTCATATGGGTACAGCGTTGCATGACCACGCAATTGTCATTCAAAGTGCGACTGAAAACACTGAAAACTGAAAATTGGCCTGGGCAGGAAGGCTGTAAAAGTGCCCAGTAGGCAAGTGGTTAAACACATTAACACTATGGGCGTCAGTATTTTAAATGAGAACAAGGCCTTACAGTACAGACTATAATGGGTCCTCCTAGCCCAGCAGTGCTTGGTGTCACATCTTCTTTCTACGGCCAACCCAAATGGTGTTGAGCCAATAAACTGACAGTCAAGAATTTAGATAAATCATTTACAAACAATGTATTCTAAAGGCTGTTACACATGGGGCGAAGATCGGCAGGTTCAACAGAAACTGGGCAACATTCAGTCAGTGTGTACAGCAGCCTGTCTGACAGAAGCCAGCCTAATGTCCAGCTCCTATCTAACTGGCATGGTGGAAAACTAGCAGCCATCTGGCATCCGATCAGCACTTGCAGTCAATGGCTATGGCTGACCAGAGTGTTCTGATGGGGAGGCCATCCCTCTGTCAGAACACAGTAGCTCAGTGGGGAGATTGCTGTACTAACATCACATAGTTAGTACAATGAGCTTCTCCTGAGCTCCTCAGTTTTTTTCTTTTCTTTCAGCCACCAGGGTTGAACAAAAGAACTACTGGTGTGTACCAGGCTTTATTTTCATTTGTTCTCCAATCATTTCTATTACACAACTACTATTGTTTTGATTCTCTAAAATATCTTGGTTACTTTAGGATTTGTATATTTGTTTTCTGATGAACTTTTTGCTTTTGTTTTTCTCCCTTTATGTATTAATTAAAGTAAACCGCCCAGTACACAATGCCATACCTTTTTTTTTTTTTTTGTTTCACCACTACTATTCCTTTATATTGGCTTTTACAAATGCAGGAATTTAGAATTTGGATGAAAGGTTTAGCGCTGGGAAACACTTTTTGAAAGATATAGGGCCAGATTCAGGTAGATCAGCGGATCTTTAGATCCGCGTGATCTATCTGATTTAAGATACCCTGCCGCAAGTTTGAGAGGCAAGTGGGTAATTCACAAACCACTTACCTCCAAACTTGCGGCGGCGTATTTCAAATCCCCCGGCGGAATTCAAATTCCGCGGCTAGGGGGAGTGTACTATTTAAATCAGGCGCGTTCCCGCGCCGATTTAAATGAGCATGCGCCGTCCACGAAATTTCCCGGCGTGCATTGCTCCCACTGACGTCACTAGGACGTCAGTGGTTTCGACGTGAGCGTAACTTGCGACGCGCGGGTTTCTGAATCGGCGTACGCAAACAACGTAAAAAATTTCAAAATCGACACGGGAACGACGGCTATACTTAACATTGGCTGTAAGTCAGAGATATGACGGCGTATCAGGAGATACACCGTCGTATCTCTCTGTGAATCGGGCCCATAAAGTGCATTTTATATACAACTATATAGATCAGACCAAAATGAGGGACAAATGAGGAGGAAAGAGGGACTTTGGGCCAGATTCACGTAGGGGAGCAGCGGCGTAACGTATCGTAGATACGTTACACCGCCGCAAGTTTTCATCGCAAGTGCCTGATTCACAGAGCACTTGCGATGAAAACTACGCCGGCGGCCTCCGGCGCAAGGCAGGCCAATTCAAATGGGCGTGTGCCATTTAAATTAGGCGCGCTCCCGCGCTGGACCTACTGCGCATGCTTTGCGCGCCGTGACGTCATTTTTTCAAACGGCGACGCGCGTAGCGTAATTCCGTATTCCCAGACAGCTTACGCAAACGATGTTCATTTTTAAATTTCGACGCGGGAACGACGGCCATACTTTAGACAGCAATACGTTTGCTGACTAAAGTTAGGGCACCTAAAACGACGACTAACTTTGCGACGGGAAACTAGACTAGCGGCGACGTAGCGAACGCGAAAATCCGTTGTGGATCCGCCGTAACTCCTAATTTGCATACCCGACGCTGTTTTACGACGCAAACTCCCCCCAGCGGCGGCCGCGGTACTGCATCCTAAGATCCGACAGTGTAAAACTATTACACCTGTCGGATCTTAGGGATATCTATGCGTAACTGATTCTATGAATCAGTCGCATAGATAGAAACAGAGATACGACGGCGTATCAGGAGATACGCCGTCATATCCCTTTTGTGAATCTGGCCCTTTGTTCCAAATCAGGGACCGTTGTGAGCTATGCACAACGCATTCATGACTTGCAGAAGAGGTGGCAAGAAGATTTGATGACGTGATTTTTCATAACCTAATAAACTTTAGTGGGATGTAAAACTGTGTAAACGTGCTCAAATTCACAACAGAGCGAACACAGGAGAGGTCGGAGTATTGCTTCAATAACACCCAACGGCACGCCTGCTTTGTCCACTTCTATTAAAAATCCAATGTATACATCAGATGGTCTCAACTCAGGTATCTAAATCTTCCAGTACCATGGAGGACCAATATAGAGGCAGAGGAGGCACACTGCAGACCTCTCCATTGGCCTTTTTATGGGGGGGGGGGGGGCGTATTGAATAAATTAGGCTTTTCTAATATGACTCCAGCGACATAAGACTATCACCACCTGATCAACCAATTTTAGCTATATCAAGCATCCATTACCCAAATGAGAGATCTAGTAGTAAAAGAAGCACACGTTACACCCATTACAGATAATTAGGCACACATTTAACCCTTTGATCGCTCTAAATGTTAATCCCTCTCTAGCCAGTGCCATGAGTAAAATGACAGTAATTAGTATTATCACTGATTACTGTATTAGTGTCATTGGTGATGTCAGTGGCAGTGGCAGTTAGTCAGTGTCCCGCCCCCCCCCAGCGTCAGTTAGTGTTAGACTTCCCGCCACAGTATCACAGTCCCAATATAAGTCAATGATCACCGTCATTAGTAGTATACAAAATAAAAAGAAATATAGAGCTATAACTTTGACGCAATACAATCAATATACACTTATTGGGATTTTTGTTTTTATCAAAGTCATCTAGCAGAATACATTTTGGCCTAAATTTATGAAGACAATGGCCCGGATTCACAAAGCACTTGCGCCAACGTATCTCGAGATACGCCGCGTAAGTGCAAATATGCGCCATCGTATATGTGCGCTGGGCCCACAAAACTAAGATACGCCTAAAAACAGGCTTCATTCCACCGACGTAACTTGCCTACGCCGGCGTAGAGTGGGCACATATTTACGCTGGACGCATGTGGCGCTCCCATTGATTTTCTATTCAAATGTGTAAATGAGGGAGATACGCCGATTCACGATCGTACTTGCGCCCGACGCAGGCTACGATCATTTGCATGGGGTCACGCCTTATTAGCATGGTTCACGCCCACTTCCACTTACGCCGACTTACGCCTAGGAAACCCAGCGCAGTTTTGGGAGGAAGTGCTTTGTGAATTCCATGCTTGCCTCTCTGCACTGCGTCGGCGTAGCGTAAAGGAGATACGCTACAACGGCATTAATGTGCGCAGCATGTCTGTGAATCCGGGCCATTATATATATATATATATTATTTTTTTTGTTCAAAATGTTTTATAGCAAGAAGTAAATATTTTTTTTTTTTTTTATTATTTATATCGTAAACCATTAAATGCCACCAAAAGAAAAAAATTATATAAATGTTGTTTTGGTACAGCATTGAATTACTGCGCATTTACCAACTAAAGTAGCACAGTGCCAAACGATCGTTAAAAAAAATATGCTCTAGCAAAGCGCGGTGACGTACAACACGTACGACGGCACTATAAAGGGGAAGTTCCATTCAAACAGCGCCACCCTTTGGGCTGATTTTGCTGATTTCGTGTTAGTAAAAGACGATTTGCACGAGCGAAGCCGAGCCTAGCCGAATGTACCCGAGTGTACTGCACTCGGTATATGTCGGCGCAGGATTTCAAACTGAGCGCGGGAAGCGGCTATCGGCGTATATCGCGCACCCACGATTTCCCCCTTATTTTAAGGGGAAAATAGTGCGCAATATACGCCGATAAATACGGTAGTTTAAAACGTCGTTAAAAAATGCAGCATGTTTGAATTTTTTTTTTTGTCGTTTTTCAGAACCCAAAAAATTAATGTGAAGCCCACACATGATCATTTTAAATGACATTTTTTTTAAACGTTGTTTTTTACATGCCGAAAAATGATGCATTAAAGTACATAAACCATAGACATCAGGTTCACGTTACAGTTTGTCTCTTAAAGTGGTTGTAAACCCATTTTTCTAACTTTATGCTACAGGTAAGCCTATAGCTACCCTGGATATCTCCTAAACCTGCACGGTTTAGGAGATATCTCCCTGTGTCTGCATGTGCCAAAGTGATCGGCACATGCGCACTGAAGCAATGGCACGTCGTGCCGCTGCTTCAGTTAGCTAAGCCGTTACTGGCGCCTCCCACGCGCATTCGCGCGAGTGACACCATCCCGGCTCCGACCAATCACAGCGCCGGAGCCTCGATACCCGGAAGTAATCTCCGGGAGAGATTTATTCGTGGCCGGAGGGGGGGGGGGGTCTCAGAGATCTGCTGTTTCCAGTGATCAGGAACAACTATTTCATGTCCCAAGCAGCCCACCCCCCTACAGTTAGAACACGCTGAGGGAACCTATTTAACCCCTTGATCGCCCCCTAGAGTTCACCCCTTCCCTGCCAGTGTCATTTATATATTGATCAGTGCATCTTTATAACACTGATCAATGTAATAATGTCACTGGTTCACCTAAAAGCGTAATTTAGGGTTAGATTTCTCCGCCGCAATGTCGCAGTCCTGCTAAAAATCACAGATCGCCGCCATTACCATTAAGAACAATAAAAAAAAAGTTCCTAAATCTATCCCATAGTTTATAGACACGATAACTTTTGCGCAAACCAATCAATATACGCCTATTGGATTTTTTTTTTTTTTTTACCAAAAATATGTAGAAGAATACATATTGGCCTAAACTGATGAATACATTTGTTTTTTAATATATTTTTTGGGATATTTTTTTATAGCAGAAATGTTAATATTGTCACTATTTATTTATTTTTATAGCACAAAAAAATAAAAACTGCAGAGGAAAAACCACCAAAAGAAAACTCTATTTGTGGAAAAGAAAGGACATCAGTTTTGTTTAGGTACAGCATCGCACGATCCCTCAATTGTCAGTTAAAGCGACGCAGTGCCGTATTGTAAAAAAAAATTGCCTGGTCATTAAGGGGGCAAATCCTTTCCGGGGTTGAAGCAGTTAAAAAGAAAAAGGCAAAAGGGTTTTGTTAGCTATACAGGTAGCTGGAAATAACTTCATCCATTTCCTCTTTTGTTGGCCCTTTGTGAGGCATGGGCACTGTGCCAGCAGGGGGGATTATGCAGAAAATTACCTGCAGACTATAGAATTAGCATGCAAAGGACTGCTGTAATATAAACAATGACAACCTATTTTACACACTACACAAAAGTCTATACAACTGTGGCATTGCATGAGACTGACTCTGCTCAGTAGTTGATTGGAAAGGTTTCTATTGTTCTATGTACTTAAATAGTCATCGGCTATTTACAAACTGCACATGTAACGAATCTGAGAAAAAAAACAAAGCCGAAAAGAGATTTACAGCCTATAGTAATGAGGGCATTAATAGGGTAATTGATGGCAGACAGGAAAAAGTTTTCAGTACTGTATGTGACAAGCTTGCCTTTTGGCATTGTGTTCTCTTCTACGTGTAGCCTTTACACTGGGGCCCGCTTACACCAGAACGTGATGCAGGAAAAGTGAGTTTCTGCGCACATTTTCCGCACCACGTGGGAATGTGCTCTCCTTGGTGGACGTGCGTAGGTGACATTAATTGGTGACGGCACCCCAAAAGCTTCTAGCAAACATGATGGGTGCTATACACATCAGCGTCTTCAGTAATCCCCCATCTTTACACATCAGAGTCCTCATTTTCCCCTCCCCCTTCACATCAAATTCACTCTGACCCCCTCTACACCCCAGATATCCCCCCAGCACTCTGACCCCTCTACACCCCAGATATTCCCTAGCACTCTGACCCCTCTACACCACAGATATCCCCCTAGCACTCTGACCCCTCTACATCCCAGATATCCCCCCAGCACTCTGACCCCTGTACACCCCAGATATCCCCTCAGCACTCTGACCCCTCTACACCCCAGATATCCCCTCAGCACTCTGACCTCTCTACACCCCAGATATCCCCTCAGCACTCTGACCCCTCTACACAACAGATATCCCCCCTAGCACTCTGACCCCTCTACACCCCAGATATTTCCTAGCACTCTGACCCCTCTACACCCCAGATATCCCCTCAGCACTCTGACCCCTCTACACCCCAGATATCCCCCTAGCACTCTGACCCCTCTACACCCCAGATATTCCCCCAGCACTCTGACCCCTCTACACCCCAGATATCCCCCCCAGCACTCTGACCCCTCTACACCCCAGATATCCCCCCAGCACTCTGACCCCTCTACACCCCAGATATCCACCCAGCACTCTGACCCCTCTATGCCCCAGATATCTCACCAACACTCTGACCCCTCTACACAACAGATATCCCCCCAGCACTCTGACCCCTCTACACCCCAGATATCCCCCCAGCACTCTGACCCCTCTACACAACAGATATCCCCCCAGCACTCTGACCCCTCTACACCCCAGATATTCCCTAGCACTCCGACCCCTCTACACAACAGATATCCCCCCAGCACTCTGACCCCTCTACACAACAGATATCCCCCCAGCACTCTGACCCCTCTACACCCCAGATACCCCCCCATCACTCTGACCCCTCTACACCCCAGATATCCCCCCAGCACTCTGACCCCTCTACACCCCAGATATCCCCCCAGCACTCTGACCCCTCTACACCACAGATATCCCCCCAGCACTCTGACCCCTCTACACCCCAGATAACCCCCAGCACTCTGACCCCTCTACACCCCAGATATCCCCCCAGCACTCTGACCCCTCTACACCTCAGATATCCCCCCCAGCACTCTGACCCCTCTACACCCCAGATATACCCCCAGCACTCTGACCCCTCTACACCCCAGATATCCCCCCAGCACTCTGACCCCTCTACACCTCACATATCCCCCCAGCACTCTGACCCCTCTACACAACAGATATCCCCCCTAGCACTCTGACCCCTCTACACCCCAGATATTTCCTAGCACTCTGACCCCTCTACACCCCAGATATCCCCTCAGCACTCTGACCCCTCTACACCCCAGATATCCCCCCAGCACTCTGACTCCTCTACACCCCAGATACCCCCCCCCCCAGCACTCTGACCCCTCTACACCCCAGATACCCCCCCCCAGCACTCTGACCCCTCTACACCCCAGATATCCCCCAGCACTCTGACCCCTCTACACCCCAGATACCCCCCAGCACTCTGACCCCTCTACACCCCAGATATCCCCCAGCACTCTGACCCCTCTACATCAGAGTTCACAGCCCACCATCCTTTTACATAAAAATCCTCAGTCTCCCCCACTTCCCATCAGGGTCCTCAGTTCCCCAAAAATGTTTATGTCAGAGTCCTCAGTTCCCCCCCCCCCCCAGTATTTCTTATTAGCATCCTCAGTACTCCCATCCCCTTTTTCCCATCAGAATCAACATCTGAGTCTTCATTCCCCCCTGCACACCAGATTCCATACCCCCCCCCCCACACACACACACACACACTTTCCCACATCCGAGTCCTCATTCCCCATTCACACCAGAATCCCCAGCCCCCCCCCCCCACTTTTCCACATCTGAGTCCTCATTCCCCCCTGCACACCAGATTTCATACCCCCTCCCCCACTTTCCCACATCTGAGTCCTCATTCTCCCCTGCACACCAGATTCCATACCCCCCCGCCCCCCCCCCACTTTCCCACATCTGAGTCCTCATTGCCCCCCTACATCAGAGTCCTCATTCCTCCCCCCTCCTCCCAATTTTTTTGCACTTCAGAGTCCCTTAGTCTCCTTCCCATTATTTTTGCACATCAGAGTCCTCAGTTTTTCCCCTATCCTTTCACATCAGAGTCTTCAGTCCCCCCTCCCAACTTTTCACAAAGGAACCCCAGTTTATGATCTTCACCACTGCTGTCCCATTCTGAATGTTGGGGCTGCCCCGATTTCCAGCAAGCCTGAATTAGCGTCATGCAATTCCATGGCGCTGGTGGTTGACCTGCCCACACCATGGAAATGCAAGAAGCTATGAAAAATTACGGAAACCCCTGACAACCCCAAATGACACGTCTGAGTTCCGCGTTACGCCGGCTGAGAAATGCAGATTTCGGGCTAGATTCACATAGATTAGCGGATCTTTAGATCCGCGTAATCTATGTGATTTACGATCCGCCGGTGCAATTTTGCGAGGCTAGTGCAGTATTCACAAAGCACTTACCTCCAAACTTGCGCCGGCGGATCGTAACTCCCCCGGCGGAATTCAAATTCCGCGGCTAGGGGGAGTGTACAATTTAAATCAGGCGCGTCCCCACGCCGATTTAACTGCGCATGCGCCGCCGGCGAAATTTCCCAGTGCGCATGCTCCAAATGACGTCGCTAGGACGTCATTGTTTTCGGCGTTAACGTAAATTACGGCCATCCGTATTCGCGACCGACTTAGGCAAACGACGGGAACGACGGCTATACTTAACATTGGCTGCGCCTCATAGAAGCAGGGGTAAGTATACGCCGGGAAAACCGCTACGTAAACGTCGTAACAACACTGCATCGGGTCCCCGTACGTTCGTGAATTGGCGTATCTTGCTGATTTACATATTTCTCAGTGTAAATCAGCGAGAACGCCCCCCGCGGCCATTTTTAAATTGCAGTTAAGATCCGACGGTGTAACACAGTTACACCTGTCGGATCTTAGGCATATCTATGCGTAACTGATTCAATGAATCAGTCGCAAAGATACGACTGGCCGAAGTCAGAGATACGACGGTGTATCAGGAGATACACCGTCGTATCTCTATGTGAATCTGGCCATTCAGCTGCGATTTTCTAGCTGCATCAGGAGGCAGTTGGGATATCGCACATGTGCAGACACTCCATGGGTCTCTGGCAGGTCTATGAACATGTTATTTGCCTGGCTCTCCTGCTGACCTCTCTACTTCCATACTTTTAGTCACAGACTGCTTCTGTCAGGATAGTTTTTTTGTTTTTTAATTCAATCCACACAGAAGCAGAACACTAGCGGAAGAGTTTCCTTCTATTTCTCCTGTTTGTGGCAATGCACAGTTATGTGATAGAGTACTGGCTCAGCAGGAGACAATACTGTCAGCTGTCAATTTAGCAGCCCCTCCCCTAGGATTGTTGTGCTCCGAGGCCCCGCCCCCTCTTCCTTCTCCGTACACAATACAGTTTCTGTCAAGCCTGTTGGAGTGGTTTCGCTGCACTTAAAGGGACATCCACACGGAGAGGAGCAGAATCTCAAACGGCAACTGTTCAAACTGAAAGGAAACATCCTGCAAGTGATCCCTCCGGAGATCAAAGCTGGCTTCATGTATCCCGATCCCCGACAGCTCATCCCTGGAAGGTAAACTATTTATAGGGATCAGGGAATTTATGACTAAGTCTAATCGTGAGCAGATCCTGAATTAATTTTCTCTGCATTTCTCAGGTGTGGAGTAGATGCTATCTATCGCCAGTGCATTGCACAGATCTGGATTACAAATTGCATTGCTGGATTACCGAAAGCATTATACTAAGGCTGTAGAAGATCTAAGTACCTGCACTGGCATCCACTGCCTGGGAGTTGAAAAAGTGCCAGGCTCCTGATATCTTAGATTGGAAGGATCATATATCACAGATCTGAAGGACCTTATATTCATAGATCGGTGGGACCATTTATTCATTGACCTGAAGGATCATATATTCATAGATACAAAGGATCATTTATTTATAGATCTGAATATTTAGAGACTAGAAGGACCATATATTCATAGATCTAAAGGATCACATATTCAACGACTTGAATATTCATTGAACTTAAGGATCATATATTCATCGACCTGAAGAACAATAGATCTGAAGGACCATATTCATAGATCAGAAGGATCATTTCATAGACCTGAAGGACCTTTTCATAGATCTGAAGGACCATATATTATTAAATCTGAAAGACCATATATTCACGGATCTGAAGGATAATATATTCATAGACCTGAAGGACCATATATTCAGAGATCTGAAGGATCATATATTCATAAATCTAAAGGACAATATATTCACGGATCTGAAGGACCACATATTCATAGATCACATAGATCAGAAGGACAATATATTCACGGATCTGAAGGACCATATATTCATAGATCACATAGATCAGAAGGACAATATATTCATAGACCTGAAGGACCATATATTCTTAGATCCGAAGGTTCATATTCGTAGACCTGAATGATAGTTTAATCATAAACTTGAATATTTATAGACTCGCAGGACAAAATATTCATAGATCTGAAGGTTTATATATTCATAAATCTGAAGGACCATATATTCACAGACCTGAAGGATCATATATTTATAGATTGGAAGGATCATTTATTGACCTAAAGTACCAAATATTCATAGGTCCGAAGGTTCATATATTCATAGACCTGAAGGACAATTTCTTCATAAACCTAAATATTCAAAGACTTGAAGGACTATATATTCATAAATTTAAAGGATCACATATTCAAAGACTTGACTATTAATTGACCTTAAGGTTCATAAAGTCATAGACCTGAAGGGCAATATATTCATAGATCTGAAGGATCATATATTTATAAATCTGAAGGGCTGTAAAAATCTGAAGAAGCAAAATGCGGACCCCTGCAGCAATGATTGTTGGCATGGTGCTGGCCCCTTGTGGGTTAGTGCTTACCCTCACCGCCACAGTAGCACCCAATTGGATCACACTGAGCAACCTGCCCTCTGAAGCCGTCGATGTCCAGTACACCCAGGGCATTTGGGACATCTGCCAAGTATCTACCCTAAATCAGAACATACAGTGTGGACAGGCCAACAATAACTATTTCAGTTTACAAGTGATGCAAGTTGCCCGGGGAATGATGATCGCCTCCCTAATTGTCACCGGGCTTGGCATTGCATTGGCATCCTGGGGTGTGCGCTGCTGGGAGGACGTACCAAATTTCCTGATATCAGCTTTTGGTGGCCTTGTCATTTTCATCTCAGGATTGCTCTCTCTGATTCCTATCTCGTGGTACAACAATCTAATGTATAACTGGCCGGGCACTGATATAGTAAGTAAAGCGCCAACAATTTCTGTAGGCTACGGCTTGGTGGTGGGGTACATAGGCAGCTGCATGGAAATAATAGCAGGATTCTCACTTATGCTCTGCTTTGTGCCACCTTGCCAGGAGTGCATCAAAAACAAGGGAAAACCCACAGCTTCCATGTACTATAGCAAGAAACAGGCGCCTAACAAAAATGGGGACCCCGGCCAGGTCTACAGCATCAAGAGCAGATACACCCAGGATGACCGCAACCCTGACCAAGTTGGCTACAGCATACAGAATGACAATTACCGGCATTATCCTGGAAGTAGAAATGCTAATTCTGCCATTTCCAGCCCTAAATCCTACACCAACCCTATGGATGTGACAGCTGGAGAGTACCATAGAAATTACAGCAGACCAGGGAGCCAGCTGAGTTCTCTACCTTGTGACTCAGATCTGCTGTAGACCATTGGAATTCCACCTGCTCAGGGGTACCCCTGTACACTTGCACTATGGATTTATAAGCACAGTTGCCATAATCCTGGAACAGGATAATTAATGAAGGAATATATCGCTCTGAATGTGCACTGTTTTTTACTTATTTTTTTCACAAGAGTGCATTTTTTTTTTTAAAAGACTCCATGTATGAAGGTTTGCAGCGATTTGATTTATATGTAATAATTTGGAAATCAACCAAAATACAATTAGAAAATCTAAATAAATACAATATATTCATGCATAGTTATATTTTGTTTACTGTAATATTTGAACCATTAGCTTGTATTTCTGGTGATTTTGAAGTTGTTGTTTTTTAGGCATATTGCAGGCATTTTTGTATCAAGTTTTAGGCCAGGTTCACACCTAAGCGAATTGAGTGCGGTTTCAACCGCATCTAATTCGCAGGACATTTCAAAATACATTGTTTTCAATGAGGCTGGTTCACATATGTGCGATGCATCCGCACTGCGTATTGCCTCCAAACCGCGTGCGGTTTTTATGTCTTGCGGTGCGGTTCAGGTGCGAATTCAGTCCCATTATCTTCTATGGGTACGCAGCTGAATTCGCAGATCTGTTCATTTCTCTTCAGTATTTGTCTCATTCAGTTCAATACACTTCCCCCCTCCCCCTCCCCTCTCCCAGGTCTCCAAATTCGCACCTGATCTGCAACTAAAATGCAGTTGATCTGCAGAACACCTTATAGAGAAATTCGCAAAGACAACAGAGCTCCAAAACGCAACGCACTAGTGTGATTCTGGCCTTAGGCCTGGTTCACACCTATACATTTTTTTTGTGTTTTCAGTTTTGCAGAAACACACCACAGTCCATTTAACATGGTTTCCTATGGATGTAGTTCACATCTGTGCATTTTATGTAAAGGGCCAGGGACTTTTTTCTGGCTTTGGTTCCATAGACTTTAATGGATCAAAAACGTGTATTGAAAAACGCAATATGCAACCTGCATAGGTGTGAACCAGGCCTTTAGGAGTTTTCTAGGCAGGGCAAGGGGAGAGCAGATCTATAAGTGGGGAAAAGTTCTTCAGGTGTCAAAGTGCTAGCAAAAAATGCACTTATTGTATGTTTACGGGTGCTCCATTTGAAGTTTATGGGGCCAAAAGCACCTAAACACACCCAAAAACAAAAGTCTGTTGTACTTTTATGAGCACAGACGTAGGGTAACCGTACAAGTGTAAACAGGGACAATTCTGTATGTTGAATGTTGTCAGGCGTTGTCAGGGAAGGGAAAGGAGCACCAGAACGATCAAGTGTGAATGGTCGCTTAGTCTACATTGGAAGCAATAGACTATGGGGGTTATTTACAAAAGGCAATTCCACTTTGCGCTACAATTGCAAACTACAAATGCAAAGTGCACTTGGAAGTGCAGTCGCTGTAAATCTGAGGGGTAGATCTGAAATGAGGGGAAGCTCTGCTGATTTTATCATGTGCAAGCTAAAATGCAGGTTTTTATTTTCCTTGCATGTCCCCCTCGGATCTACAGCGACTGCACTTCCAAGTGCACTTCCAGTGCAATTTCAAGTGCACTTTGCATTTGTAGTTTGCACTTGTAGTGCAAAGTGGATTTGCCTTTCGTAAATAACCCCCTATGTGTAGCTGCTACTACATACAGTATATTGACAGACTGGTTACAAAATAGATCAAATAAATTCAAATTCTGTCTGTGATTGATTCACGTTACATGCTATCAATATGTCATTGTGTCAAAAGTACTTAAAGCAGTATTAATCCTAAAAGCATACATTTCTTGTATTGCAGCTTACCAATTCTTAGATGTGATGGCTGAATTTGTTTCCGTTTTTTAGGCTTTCTTTCTTCTATTTTCATCTAATGATCTAGCCAGTAAGTCTGTTTTTCAAAAGACAAGCTCCCTTGCCGGTATAGCAATGAGACAGAGCATTTAACACTGGAAGGGGTACTTAAAATGATCAGCTTTTATTTATTTATGTAAAAGCTTTATTCCAAAAGGAAAACTATTGTTTGCTGTAACTGATTATAAAGTGTTAGTTGGAGTTCAGATTCAACTTGCCAGTGTATTTAAATCTGCCAGTATTTCTAGCACTCCCCTTTCCCAAGACTGACAATGCTGCTATCTGAAAGTGCCCCCTGTGCTCCTTCATCTAGAGTGGGGACACTCTAAGACCCCTTTCACACTGAGCCGCAGCCGTGTTGGCACTAAAGTGGCGCTGTTTAAGCGGCACTTCTTGCGCCGCATTTGGCTGCTAGTGGGGTGATTTTAACCCCAAAGTAGGGGTTAAAAACGCCTTTCTTGCAGCACTTCTGAATCGCTTTTCAGGTGCTTGGAAGCGCTGCCTATTCAGTTCAATGGGAGCACTGTATACAGCGCTCTTAAACTGCCCCAAAGATGCTGCTTGTAGGAAATTTCCTAATGTCCTGCAAGCGCACCGCCCCAGTGTGAAAAGTCACACTGAAATGAATGGGAGGCAGTTTTCAGGCACTACTTCCTGCGCTAAAATGCCTGAAAACTGCTTCAGTGTGAAAGGGTTCTAATACAGGAGGTGTGTTACTGGCCAAATCACCAGGTGAAAACAGAGGGAAAAAAAGCATAAAAAAAACAAATGCAGTCATCACATTTAAGGATTGGTAAACTGCAATATATTACATTTTTTGGTTTGGGTATAGTACTGCTTTCTGATCAAAAACGTTATAAATGGTCCTATTATGATATACATGGATTATGGATTAGATTTTTAACTACAATAAATGTATTGTATTAGATGACGTATCGATTGTTCACCTCTGAGGTTTAGATTAGTCTGTGAAATTGGTGATCATTTGCCTCATCTGCAGTGCTGAAAGTAAACCTGTCATGACTGAAACATAAGAGCAACCATTCTGAATCTCCTGAAAGTACTCGTTTCCTGGCTGTTATGCTGACTCACTGGCTTTAAACTTTGACTCGCTGGCTTTGAAACAAGAATGTCAGCATTACAGCCAGGCAACTACAGTGAAAGCCTGATCTGAAATTGCAGCCTCCATGTTTTTCTCATGACAGGTTCATGACAGGTTCATGACAGGAAAATCCCTAAATCAATACTTTTACGTATAGCCTGTTAATTATTTTGTTTCTCCGTGAAGGTGAGGGGGGCTTTGAATTTGTGAATTCGTGCTTGCTGTCTGTTCCTGTGATGATTTAGGATCATGTGGAGGGGTAACCATTTTTTTTTTTCACTTTGCATAGAGCAAAGAGAGGGTTATAACTCCTGTCAGTTTTTTTCTTTTTGAGGTGATTTTCCTTCACTTCCTGTCCCATAGCTACAACAGGAAGTGCAAAGATAGCCTTAAATGGTACCAGAAATAATGTCCCCATTGAAAGATTTCCTTTCTGTTTCTGTTCTGGTGACAACCCAAAATTTGGGAATTTCTTTCACTTTCTGTGATAACAGTAAACAGGACAAACAGAGGGTGTAAATCTCCTAAACACAGACAGCAAAAAAAACAAACAGATGTTCTACTCTGGCTTTGCTCTAAGGCTCGGTTTACACATGTGAAGGCCGCACGTTCCGGTTGCGGGTGCAGAAAATTGCATTGATTCCCCCTCCCGCAGCCAAATTGCACTGCTCTTGCAAGACGCTCGGTGCTGCCATTCATTCTGAATGACACCCCACGCATTTATTCGTGCGGGAACTGCAAAAAGACCATGCGGTTTCTCTGCAGCCATGTGTTTAAAAAGGTGCATGCACCTTTTTTGTGCGTTTTACATGTGTTGTGCTTTTCAAATGAATAGGCTGCTGTGCCCAAGCAAGCACGGGACGCAACGGCCCGCACTAGTGTGAACCGAGCCTATATCTATAATCTAGCTAGTTCACACCACAATCACAGTGTAAAGTGTGCAGTTTAAAATGCACGTTTACATGCATTTGTAGTGCGTTTGTGGCACGTTTCTGGTGAGTTTTTAATGCTTTTGCAGTGCATTTATTAGCCCTTGTTTGTGAGGTGAATTCAAATGAATTTGTGGTGCATTCCTGTGTGTTTACATGCATTCTGGTGCATTTACTTGCTAAAAAATGCAGCATAGTGTTTTTTTTTTTTTTTTTTAAACGCGCATGAAAGCAGTGGTGTAAACCAGGCTCATAAATTTTTCTTGCATATGCTGTGTTAAAATTTTTCTTGCATATGCTGTGTTTAAAAACAGTTGACCTTATGTGGTGTAAACCAGCCCTTATGCCCCGTACACACCATCACTTTATGTGATGAAAAAAAATGACGTTTTTAAAAACGTCACTTTAATTGACTGTGTGTGGGGGAAAACGTCGTTTTATGTCTTGTAAAAAACGACCCAAAAAAATTGAAGCATGCTTCAATTTTATGTGTCGTTTTTCAAAAGTGCACTTTTTACTTCACAGAAATTGACCGTGTGTAGCAAAAAACTTCGTTTTGTAAGACGTTTTTTCATCCACGCATGCCCAGAAGCTACTTCAATGGTAAAACGTGGTGGAACGTAACCTCACTTTGCAAGAACATTGTGAGAAAAACGATGGTGTGTAGGCAACTTCGTCTTTGAAAATTGAAGTTTCAAAAACGTCATTTTTTACTTCACAGAAAGTGTCGTTTTTTTTCATCACATAAAGTGATGGTGTGTATGCGGCATTAGAGCTAATTTACACCACAATCCCTTCATTCAGTGTGCATTTTTAAAGCATGTGTTTTTTATGCTAAGGAGGCAGACATCATCATGGTGCCAGCTATTGTGTTCCAGTATGTTTACACACATTCCATTGCAAAGAAATGCATCCTGCTACACTTTTTTATTTATTTATTTTTTTGAAAAGCACTGGAACTGAGTACAGTGCTGTGAACTGTATGGTGATTGGAAAATATTGTGTTTTCTGTGCATGCATTCATGTTTAAAAAACGCACACAAAGCATTTGGTGTGAACAAGTCCTAAAGCTTTATACAATTTTTTGTTGTTCAATTTCCTTTAGCTTTTACCTTCAACTATGTAGTCCAAAGGCCTACCTGATTGTAGGGGTGCAACGGATCAAAAAACTCACGGATCGGATCGATCCTCGGATCAGGAGTCACGGATCGGATCATTTTCGGATCAGCAAAAAAAAAAAAAAGGGTCCGTTTTTTCATTGGTCCAAAAAAAAAAAAATTATATATATTTTTTTTGGACCAATTAAAAAAAGGAACCTTTTTTTTTTTTTTTTTTTTGCTGATCCGAAAAAAGAGCACAATAGCAATTCACAGGGGTGGATTAAAGAGGAAGCAGGTGAGGCTGTTTGGGACTTAAAGTACAATCTTGATGTTTTTACAGCAAAATATATATATATATATATATATATATATATATATATATATATATATATATATATATATATATATATATATATATTCTTTTTTTGCTGTAAAAACATCAAGATTGTACTTTAAGTCCCAAACAGCCTCACCTGCTTCCTCTTTAATCCACCCCTGTGAATTGCTATTGTGCTCTTTTTCCCCCCTTTCCCCCCCCTCCTCTCACACCAGTGCTTCACTGCTAACATTCCCATTCAGCTTGCTAGAGCCCAGTGCACAGCGTGACACGCCTCCCCGGGGAGGCGTGTCACGCTGGGCTCTGGCAAGCAGACTGGCCGCCGCTCCGGAGCTAGGCCGAAGCCGGGGACTTTCCTAGGCCTAGGCTCCGGAGCGCTCCGCGGATCGCGGGGTGTGCCGATCCGAACGGGGTGGCCCGTTCGGATCACGGATCGGTGACGATCCGTTACACCCCTACCTGATTGCATACAATTTGACAGTGTGTAGTTTTGTTTTGGTAAATTTAAGGAAAATTGTACAAGAAACTTTTCCAAAAATTGTACAGTATGTAGCAACCTTGGCACTCCAGATGTTTTGGAACTACATTTCCCATGATGCTCACCTACACTGCAGAGTGCATGAGCATCATGGCAATTGTAGTTCCAAAACATCTGGGGTGCCAAGGTTCGCCATCACTGCCCTAGATCCACCCTCTATTTGTCCTGTTTACTATTATCATTAAAAGTGAAAGTAAAAGAAAGTCCCACATTTTGGGTTGTTCCCAGAAAGGTAATAGAGGGGAATTCTTCCAATGGGGACACTAATTCAAGTACCCTGAGGATAGCCAAGAAATTCCCTTAATTTGCAGGGTTTTCCTCTCACTTCCTGTTTTGGCTATGAGACAGGAAATAAAGGCACATTTCCACAATGGGACACAGATGGCGAAAAAATAATCTGACATGTTTTTTTAATCTTTTCTTGCTCTGTCCAAAATGAAAAAAAAAAAGGAAAATTGTCTCAAACGTACTGTTACAGTGAACGGGGACGCACTGGACCCCTGCTGTGGGCCGCATGCGGCAATTGTGTGAACCCAGCCTTAATGTTTATCAGCTCTACATATAGACTTGACTTTCCATGCATGTCTGTGTGCCTCTTGGGGGATAGAAAGATTTCATGGTGCTTATATCATTCATCAGTGTTTTATCACTAGCATAGGTGTGCGCAGCCTATTGCATTAGGGTATGCCCTAGGGTTGCCATCTTTTCTTCAAGCCAAACCCAAACACTTTTGCAGCACAGGCCAATTTTTTATTATTTTTTTTTGTAGTAAACACTATAGGATTATAAAAGACCTTGGATACATTTAGAGCCGGTTCACACACAGGCGGCACGACTTTGGGGGCGACTGGGCAAGGCAATCTCAAGACAACTTGAGAGGCAACTTGCAAAATGACTTCTGTATTGAAGTCAATGCAAGTCGCCCCCAAAGTCGTACAGGAACCTTTTTCTAAGTCGGAGCGACTTGGGTCGCTACTATTAGAACGGTTCTATTGAATAGAGCAAACTGCGACTTGTCAGGCGGCTGAGTCGCCTGACAGGTTGCCCCTGTGTGAACCGGCTCTAAGGTGCCCCAAGGAAAGTAGTAATGTAGCGCACAGAAAGCACCTTGGCAAACAGTGGGCGTGGCCAAACTTCTCTTGCTGACATTATCACCCCACCCTTCAGCCAAACCTGCCCCCAAACAGCTGCCCGCGGGTCCCGGATGGCAACAGATTTGTGTATGACTATCTCGTTTACTTGGGGAGCCACAGCCTGATCTGAATATTGTGCCCGGATTTCAGGTGGGCTGAATACCCGGGCACAACACTGTCAAACTTTCAGAATTAATATATAGTATATTCATGGGAATGTGGCTTATTAGTTCACAAGGAATGTAAGGTGTTTCACATTTAGTATCCTTTCCGTTTTTAATAATGTGAATATAAATAATCTTTATGATATATTTGTCTTCCCTATATATATATATATATACACAATGTAAATGTATTTTTTTTCTAATAAAAATTATATTTATTTTAATTTCAAATCTTTCTGTTTGTTTATTGTAAAATGTATGCATGCACTGCAGTTACCTCCAATCTTATAGAGGAACTTCACTCTACTCATCTCAAATTTAATCATGCACCCCTAACAAAAAAAGAGAAACAAAACAAATACATACATACTTAAAGTGATTGTAAAGGTTGGTTTTGTTTCTTTTAAATAACAAACATGTTATACGTACAGTACCTGCACTGTACAAGGGTTTTGCACAGAGCAGCCCCGATCCTCCTCTTCTGAGGTGCCCCGGTGGTGCTCCTGGCTCCTCCCATTCATCGGTGCCCCCACAGAGAGACGCTTTCCCTGGGGGCACCAGAGCGGGCGCACCTGTAGCGTCCCACTCAGGACATGTGGGAACTGCAAAAGTATTACTTCTTTGTCATTGCTATATTGCATGTCATTTTGCATTGTATACCTGTGGTATCCCTGTTCATAGGCTGGTCAGGTGTGCTTCATACTTCCCACCACAAGATGGGGATAGCACCACTCTGGGAAATCTATCCCAGCTCAGGCTTATCTGTGGTCAGTTGTTCAGTACAGGAAGCAGTGTGGAGAGAGAAAGCAGAATGTGAAGGTCAGTCCAGAGAAGGGACACATTTAAACTGCTAAAATCAAAGGATAAAAGCCACTAATCGGCAGCAAAGACCTTTGAGTATAAAGGTGAAGGATTTATTAGCCTCCGGCAACCTCACCCATGTCACTGGATTCAAAAGGGACCAGACACAAGTAAGCATTATACTGAACCACAGCCTGAGTCCAGGCCTACTAAAGCCTATTAGCAGTGGATCAGCAGAACTCCTCTATTTACCCAGAGACTGTATTCTAACTGGATGTTTGTACTGCAACCAAAACCAGACCCAGTAAAAGTTGTGAGTTGTATTCTACCACTGTCTACCTCATTCTTTAACATTGTTACTACAACTGGTTGTACCACCATTAACGGTACTGGCGTCACGACAAATTTCATCAAGGGACCCAGTCGCCACAAGCACTCTAAACACCCCTGTCATCACGGGCACCTCAACCACCATCTCGGCTGGCGTTTCCCTATCGCAGAGCGTGCCCCGGAGGATTTCGTGCTATCTTCCCTTTCACTGTGCGACCGGCCCAGGGAGGCTTTCTGCTAACCGTGAGTAAACCGATGAACTGTATTATTGCTGTCTCTCATCGGCCCACCGTGCACCTCACGTGTTCCTCTGCGGTTCTGGCTCGTCGCATAAAAAAAATTGGCGTCACGAACAGGATAATTACCCCTGTGCCTTATCTAAAAGACTGTCGCATCAGAATAAGCCCCTTTGCTTTATTGAGAGACTATTTACTTATTGCATGCTGTGTGGGGCCACAGAACTGTTTAAACTGTTTAAAAGTTGCATGGAAGCGTTATCCCAGTTATCAGCATAAAAATCGCAGCATCCAAAGTGAGAAAATCAGACATTTGTGTGTTAACAAAACTGCATGCAGTATTTGAATTGACTATTTCCATTCACTTAAAATGGCTGCCAGAGACCTTCTTGTTCAAAAATTCCTACGCCATCACTGTGGATAGGTTAGTGACACCCCCTGAAGAGCGGGAAAGTTTGGTGCCACCCATTTATGCAAAATTGTCCGGCCAGCCCGCCTTACCTTTGCGGTGTCAATCCTGGGAGGAGAGTGTGACAAACGCACGCCCCAGAAGTCGCGAGACTTCGCATGTGAGCAAAAGGAGAGAAAATAATCGCATTGCTTGCCGTCCGAGCAGTAATCGCAACCTGTCAGTTGCCTCTACTAACTATAAGGAGCACTGATAGCTGGAACTCTGCCAGAGACCCAAAATCAACATCGCTGCAGCATTGCATTCAGCTGGCATTAAATTCTTAAAGGGCCATACACCCGCAAGACAGCGGTTGCCCATAGCAACACCGCACAAAAAGTGTCTAAAAACGCATTTGACTTACCTAACTAGAACTCACCTGCTGTTACCATGTCTGTGCAAGGAGATGACGTGCAGCACGACCTCAGAGGACCCCCTGCATCAGCCGCAGTCGGTCCCAATGCAATACCAACCGCTGCAGCACCAAGTTTAATGCCTTTAACCATGCCTTATTATTTTGGGGCCCCCTGGTTCCCACGATATTCTGGGGAAATTCATACTTTAAGGGACTTTAAAGAAAAAATTCTGGCTATGTTCAGATTGTACCCTGTATCCTCAGAGCAACAGATGGAGATTCTTCTTGCGCAATTGGAAGGAGCTGCGCTCAGAGAAGTGAAATCTTGGCCGAGCTCAGAGAGAAAGACCATGGAGCAGATTTTTCAACGTCTCTACACCACCTTTGAACCCAGAACCGTGTCAGAGGTCAAGATGAGGTTCTTCGGCAAGAGACAGCAATCTGGTGAGTCACTCAGAGACTTTGCATTATCTTTGCAGGAAGCCCTTAGAGCTGTTGTCCAAGTAGACCCCCGTGAGGCAGAAAATCAGGACAAAACCCTGAAAGAACAATTTATTGAAGGCGTCCATACAGACAATCTAAAGAGCCAACTAAGAATGTTAGCCGCCCAACATCCAAGCGCTACCTTCTTAGATTTTAAAGAACTAGCTATCAGCATACTGGGAAAAAGCCCACCAACAGAACCTGTTAGATCTGTTGATGTACCTGTATCACAGCTGGTTACCCCTGTAAAGTCTTTACCTATAGTCAGTCAGGCAACCCAAGCTCCAGTTCCTGACGCAGTTGCTGCCTTGATGGAGCAAGTCCGTTTTCTGACTAAAAGTCTGGAGAAAGTCCACCAAAAATTGGAACAATGGGAGAAACCATTAATGCTAGAGGATGAGAAACCTGTGTCCAGAAGACTCTTCCCCTCTAATTCTAGAGAGACTTATTCCAGAAATTCTGGCGGACGCCCCCCTGACCACACTAGTACCCCTAAGCGGCCTATCTGCACGTACTGTCACAAACCAGGCCATACAGAAGCAACCTGCTGGCAGTTAAACGGGAAACCCCCGAGGCCAAGGACCACCCCTCGGGAGGTAAACCAATAGGTCCAGAAGATCCCCACTGGATGCCAAGATACGTTGGATCCCGTCCTGAAGTGGCACTTCAAATAAATGGAGTTCCTTTTGTTGCCCTAGTTGACACCGGATCCCAAGTCACCACCATCCAACAAGCAGCCTTTGAAAAATACTGGGATCAAGATCAGCTTACCCAGCCTCCAGAATCCTGGCTGAGTCTCATAGCCAGTAACGGCAAACCCATACCAGTCCATGGTTATTGGGAACCTACCATTCAAGTAGGAGGAACTACACTACCTCGACAAGGCCTTATTGTGGTACAAGTCAGAGACAATAACCCTAACCCTCCAATAGTCCTAGGAATGAATGTCCTCAGGAACTGTTATGTTGAGATGCTAGAAGCCTTGCACCAGTTAGTGCCTACTGCCCCTCCTGATTCTAAGAAGGTGATCCAACAAACCATCCGTGTACTAAATGCGCAACAGAGATTCACCAACGAAAAAGGAGAAATTTGCTGTGCCCGCATCCGGGATAAGCAACCTGTGATCCTCAAACCCAACACCGAAACTCTCTTGTGGTGCCGAGCTGTAGTCGGAATCCAAGGTCAGGACTACCAAGCCCTGGTAGAGCCTGTTGTTTTGGAAGACTATCCTCTAGTTAGAGCTGCAAGGAGCCTAGTAACCGTCTCTGAAGGTAAAGTGCCTATACGACTCCTAAACTTGAGTGATAGCAGTGTAACACTATCAAAACACCTTCCTATTGCACAGCTAATCCAAGTCACTTTTCAAGATGTCATCAGTGTAACTACAGCTACCACAGAGCAAATTCCCAAGAGACAGAACCCCCAGGACCAAAATGTAAACACATTCTGGTGGAAAGAACTTCATGTGGGAGATGCTTCCACACCAGCAAACCAAATAGAGGGAGTACTAAAAATTGTGAAGGAGCTTCACCTTGCCTTCAGTAAGCATCCCACAGACTATGGAGAAGTGGATATCATCAAGCACTCCATTCCTACAGGTTCACACCCACCGATCAAGGAAAGATATCGGCCTATACCACCAACTATGTACCAATCTGTAAAGCAAATGATCCAAGAGATGAAGGACTCCAATGTCATTAGAGACAGCCATAGTCCATGGGCTGCACCTCTAGTCCTTGTCCGTAAAAAGGATGGTAACATCAGATTCTGTGTGGATTACAGAAAAATTAACCAAATCACCCACAAGGATGCTTACCCTTTACCACGCATAGAGGAATCTTTGACAGCTTTAGGATCTTCAGCCTACTTCTCTACCCTTGATTTAACCAGTGGATACTGGCAAGTACCCATGGCACCTGAAGATCGTGAGAAGACTGCATTTACCACCCCGATGGGCCTATTTGAGTTCAACCGCATGCCTTTTGGACTTTGCAATGCGCCCGGAACCTTTCAAAGATTAATGGAGCATTTTTTAGGACACAAAAATTTTGAAACCGTCCTGTTGTACTTAGATGATGTCATCATCTACTCCAAATCTTATGAAGATCACTTGAAACATTTGGCCGAAGTTTTTCAAATCCTCATTAAACATGGACTCAAAGTCAAACCATCTAAGTGCTATCTACTGAAGACAGAAGTCAAATACTTAGGGCATATTGTAAGCTCTGAAGGTGTTAAACCGGATCCAGAGAAGATAGCCGCAGTCCGAAATTGGCCTACTCCTACTACAGTGAAAGAAGTGAGGAGCTTTCTCAGTTTCGCAGGATACTACAGACGCTTTATTCCTCACTTTGCCCAAATTGCGGGGCCAATATTAGAACTTCTGAGAGGACATCCCAAGAGGTACCAAAAGTCTCCAATACCAGTTGAATGGAACACAGAAAGAGAAATTGCCTTCCAGCTCCTAAAGAAGAAGTTAACAGAACCACCAATCCTAGGCTATCCAGATTACCAGAAGCCATTTCATCTTTACACAGATGCTAGTAAGAAAGGTCTGGGAGCTGTCCTATCGCAGGTACAGGAAGGAAAAGAAAGAGTTATTTCCTACGCTAGTAGATCTCTTAAAGGTACTGAAAGAAACGACCAAAACTATAGTTCCTTCAAATTGGAATTCCTCGCACTCGTGTGGGCTGTTACAGAAAAATTTAAAGATTACCTTGCCGCAACACCATTTGTGGCCTTCACAGATAACAACCCGCTAGCACATCTGAATACCGCCAAGTTGGGAGCATTGGAACAAAGATGGGCCTCACGCCTAGCTAACTACGATTTCACCATAAAATACAGAACAGGAAAAGCAAATGAAAATGCGGATGCATTATCCCGTCTGCCTACCCAAGAAGACCCTACTACACAGGAAGATGTTTGGGAAGAGGTAGAAATGCCAGCTTTTTACAAAAATTTTGCCCAACAAGACATTATCACCATCAAAGGAAGAAAAGTCCTTAATCTTCAACAACAAGTGGATCCAAGATCCCAAGTGGACAAAGAAAGGTGGATCAAGCTGCAAAATGAAAGCAGAGTGTTGGGAGAACTGCAAGATTTCTTCACCAGCGGAAGAACCCCTGAAAGAATTCGCAGAAGAAATGCTGATCCAGAATTGTCAAAACTTTGGAGACACAGAAAACATCTCTTCCTACAGAAGGGCCTACTATTAAGAAGAACTTTAGACCCAATTACCTCGGATTGTCTATACCAAATCTTAATACCACGCCGAGATGCAAGAATCATTCTTGAGATGTATCATGATCAATCAGGACACTTTGGCGTGCAGAAGACAGAAGCCACCATCCGTAGAAGATTCTACTGGATTGGGATGAGAGGAGACATTGAAAAGTGGTGTCGAGAGTGTTCCACCTGTGCTGTTGGAAGAAATGAAAAACATGACCAAAAAGCACCCTTACATCCCATTGTAAGTCGAACACCGCTAGAAATAGTTGCAATTGACCATGTGAAGCTGGAACCAAGTCGCTCAGGTTACACATACGCCATGACCATCATTGATCATTATACCAAATTTGTTGTAGCCGTACCTGTCAAGGACCTGACCGCTAGAACAACTGCAGATGCCTTCTGGAAACATTTCCTACTGCCATATGGATGCCCAGAAAGAATCCTTACAGATCAGGGATCTGCCTTTGAGTCGCAACTCTTCAAAGAACTGTGTACACTTCACAATTGCCAGAAAATCAGGACCACAGCCTACCACCCTCAAGGGAATGGACTTTGCGAGAAAATTAACCAAACTTTAATTGAGATGTTAAGAGCAGTACCACCTGCTACAAGAAGTGATTGGCCTACTCTATTGCCTCAATTGATGTACACCTACAATAACACCATTCACTGTTCTACTGGGTATACACCTTACTATCTCATGTTTGGCCGACAAGGTAAACTACCTGCTGACCATACTTTGGGCGTACAAGTGCCTGATGCAATCAACCCCCTACCAAAGACTGATTGGGTGAGTGAGCACCAAAGACGTCTAATTGATGCACAAGAAATTGTTCAACATCGCATGGAACGTGCTCATGAAAAGCAACAAAAAGATTATAACCAATCTGCCAAAGCAGAATTGGTGACCATGTATGGTTAAAAAACAACCATCGCACCAGCAAGTTAGATAGCAAATGGGAGAGAGAACCTTACACCATTACAGCTATTCTCAATCCAGAGACTGATACTTATGAGATCACTAAAGAAAACAAATCGCGTGTAGTACATCGCAATCGCCTTAAGTTATGTCTCAAGGAAAGTACTCAAGAAGAAACTCTTCAAGAAGAAGCTATCCAAGAGGAAACACAATCCATAGAACCAGAGCCTACAAAATCATCTGATTCAGAGAATCCACTCCAGTCTTTTGGAAAAGCATTATTAGATTCTGATCCTTTACAATGGTTCCTTACACCATGGCTCAATATCTTAGTGCCTGCCAAGAACAATACAACCGCACTTCAACCAGAGGAGCTATCTCAAGAAGTGTCTACTACAGCTCAAGAGACACCAAGTTCCCTTGAAGCAAGGCCTGTAGAAACTCAGCCGCTAAGAAGATCTGACAGAACTACAAGAGGACGACCACCTGTCCGTTTGGAGGATTACCTGCACCAGCAGCCGAGAAGTCGACTACCAACTCTGTCATCTCATCGTTGAGTGCATCCTTACATCGTCTGAAGTTCCAGAGTGAGAAGAAGACTTACTTGGGATATTATGTTTATTTCCTTTAAAGGACTTTTCAAAAGGACTACATACCTACTGTTTTGCAACGTTCAAGCCTGCACCCGGAGATAGACTTTCACGTACCTGAGCCTCCGTGATATTCATCTGTTGACATTTTCCTGTGCCCAGGGAACGGACTCATACCCTGTGAGCCTCCTGAGATGTTATTTTTGTTTTGTTTTTCTTTTTCCATCTCATCGTGGACTATTCTGGTTTTGCCCTACATACCAGTCTTCAGAGGAAAAACTACACCCCTTTTTGTCACATTTCGTTGTTGCCTGAGATATGTTTGCCTAACCCATTTTACTTGCAGATACAAGAAGTACAAGAATGGGGTTATATTGTTATTTCCTATGCATGCATGCTTTTCCCTTTCTCTTATATCTTACAGGAAGACACAACATCGAGTCAAAAGTGTGCCGAGGTCGACACACGTTTTACCATGGGGGTATGCAGCGTCCCACTCAGGACATGTGGGAACTGCAAAAGTATTACTTCTTTGTCATTGCTATATTGCATGTCATTTTGCATTGTATACCTGTGGTATCCCTGTTGATAGGCTGGTCAGGTGTGCTTCATACTTCCCACCACAAGATGGGGATAGCACCACTCTGGGAAATCTATCCCAGCTCAGGCTTATCTGTGGTCAGTTGTTCAGTACAGGAAGCAGTGTGGAGAGAGAAAGCAGAATGTGAAGGTCAGTCCAGAGAAGGGACACATTTAAACTGCTAAAATCAAAGGATAAAAGCCACTAATCGGCAGCAAAGACCTTTGAGTATAAAGGTGAAGGATTTATTAGCCTCCGGCAACCTCACCCATGTCACTGGATTCAAAAGGGACCAGACACAAGTAAGCATTATACTGAACCACAGCCTGAGTCCAGGCCTACTAAAGCCTATTAGCAGTGGATCAGCAGAACTCCTCTATTTACCCAGAGACTGTATTCTAACTGGATGTTTGTACTGCAACCAAAACCAGACCCAGTAAAAGTTGTGAGTTGTATTCTACCACTGTCTACCTCATTCTTTAACATTGTTACTACAACTGGTTGTACCACCATTAACGGTACTGGCGTCACAACAAATTTCATCAAGGGACCCAGCCGCCACAAGCACTCTAAACACCCCTGTCATCACGGGCACCTCAACCACCATCTCGGCTGGCGTTTCCCTATCGCAGAGCCTGCCCCGGAGGATTTCGTGCTATCTTCCCTTTCACTGTGCGACCGGCCCAGGGAGGCTTTCTGCTAACCGTGAGTAAACCGATGAACTGTATTATTGCTGTCTCTCATCGGCCCACCGTGCACCTCACGTGTTCCCCTGCGGTTCTGGCTCGTCGCACACCCACCAGTCCCGCTGCTGCGTCCATTGATACAGACAGCAGGACTCGGCCCTGCCCCCCACTCCCTTCTCACTGGATTTGATTGACAGCAGTGGGGGCCAATGGCTCCTGCTGCTATCAACCTATCCCATGAGGAGGGAGTCACTGGGCTCCTGCTCATCGCTGGAATAGACGGGTTCAGGTAAGAAAAATGAGGGCTTGGGGGGGACAGCTGCAGCACAGAAGGTTTTCTTCTTAATGCATAGAATGCATTAAAGGAGAAGTCCAGCCAAAGATCATTTGGCTGGGCTTCTCCTTTGGGTCACAGGAGTGCAATTTGTTTTTCACTCCTGTGACCCCTTTTGAAGTCCGCTCTCTGCTGACATCACAGATTTCAGTCCAGGCACAGTGTCACTGTGACAATAAAGTCTGGATCCACCAGGTGCCTGGACTGTCACCCGTCTCAGACTCTCAGTGAGCCACTGAGAGGCTGAGACGGCCTAATCCGCCCCTTCCACAGCTCAGCTCTCCAATGAGTGAGGAGGGAGATGAGCAGAGGGCTGTGACTGACAGTCTACAGCTCTCTGCTCACGGAGCTCTGAAAACTGAGTGATCTGCGATGTTCGATCGCTTGTCTCTCAGTGTAGAGGCGCCGGGGCCGGGGACAGATGTAGCATGGGACCCATGCTGCATCCACATAGGTAAGTATGAATGGGGGGATTTTTTTTCCTATACTTCTCTTTTAAGCTGAAAAACCTTGAGGCAACCCCTTTAAAGTGATATTAAAGTCTTGTTTTTTATTAAAAAAAAATACTAAACATGCTATACTTACCTGCTCTGTGTAATGGTTTTGCACAGAGCACCTCAGATCCTTTTCCTGGGCCCCAGGCCGGCGCTCCCGATCCCTCCCTCCTGCTAAATGTCCCCAAAGCAAGCAGCTTTCTAAGGGGGCACCTGAGCTGAGCAGCTGCTCTGTGTGTCTATTCACGCACAGAGCCGCAGCCCGGCCCCACCCCTCTGTCTACTGATTGGGTCACTGGCTGTGATTGACAGTAGCGGGAGCTACCAAAAGCCAATTAAAGAGGGGGTTCACCCTAAAAAAAAATCTAACATTACAATGAGCTGACCTGTGACACGGACATTATGCTGGTCTTTTTTTTCCGTACATACCATTTTATCTGTATTTTCTCCCCGGATTCCCCGCGGGAGTGGGCGTTCCTATTCACAGGGTAAGTGATTGACGTTCTTCCGACCGGCGCATACAGCGCGTCACAAGTTGCCGAAAGAAGCCAAACGTCGGTGCGCAAGCGCCGTATAGAGCTGACCCAACGTTCGGTTTCTTTCGGCAACTCGTGACGCGATGTATGCGTCGGTCGGAAGAACGTCAATCACTTACCCTGTGAATAGGAACGCCCACTCCCGCGGGAAATCCGGGGAGAAAATACAGATAAAACGGTATGTACGAAATAAAATAAAAAAAATACCAGCATAATGTCCGTGTCACAGGTCAGCTCATTGTAATGTTAGAATTTTTTTTTAGGGTGAACCCCCGCTTTAAGAGTGTGAGTCCCCTGGAGATGCAAGGCTCTCCTCTGGACATCGCTGGATCAAGAGCGGGCTCAGGTAAGTATTAGGGGGCTGGGGGGGCTGCTGCACAACCACTGTAATAATCTATGGAGCCCAGGATTATGTCTCTTGCAACCAAAGTTCTCTGCTCCCACGCCACAACCTTGAAAGGAGACACACTAGGGCTCTCTGCCAGGTCCTTTAGACCCGTGGCATGTCTTCTCATACACTGGCAAACTCAGGGATCTCCCTGACATAAACCCACAGCATTTAAGCAGTGCACCGAGAGGAATGTGATCGGCTTACTTCCTCGGGGGAATCCCAGAGAGCTATAATAAGCCAAAAATCATTCCGCATGCACGCAAACAAAAAAAAAATATTGAGTAATTATTGCTGGATTTGTTGTTTGAAAAATAACTTCAACAAAGGTTGCTGTGATTCAAATATCGTTATGTACACTTTGGTGCGTACAATCTTATCTCAAGATAAGGTTGGCGGCTTATGTAAATAGTCATCCAAGATTTTTTCCAAAACGTATGTTTGCATTAAAGCAAGCCCTTTCTAGAAAGCATATCCTAAATATGTTGAGTAAATAACATTTTTGAATAAATGTAAATAAGTATAGATAATTTAGAAGAGCCTCTGTTAAAGGGGTTGTAAAGGTACAATTTTTTCCCCCTAAATAGCTTCCTTTACCTTAGTGCAGTCCTCCTTCACTTACCTCATCCTTCCATTTTGCTTTTAAATGTCCTTATTTTTTCTGAGAAATCCTCACTTCCTGTTCTTCTGTCTGTAACTACACACAGTAATGCAAGGCTTTCTCCCTGATGTGGAGTGTCGTGCAGGGAGGGGAGGGGGCGAGCAGGAGAGTCAGGACGCCCACTAAGACACAGCTCCTTTCTCTATCTGCAACGTAGAGAGCGTCCTGACTCTCCTGAAGTCCAAGGGAGGGGGCGAGCATGACACTCCACACCAGGGAGAAAGATTTGCATTACTGTGTGGAGTTACAGACAGAAGAACAGGAAGTGAGGATTTCTCAGAAGAAATAAGGACATTTAAAAGCAAAATCGAAGGATGAGGTAAGTGAAGGAGGACTGCACTGAGGTAAAGGAAGCTATTTAGGATTTTTTTTTTTTACCTTTACAACCCCTTTAAGCCTGCCATACACGACTCCAATTTTGGCTGATTCCTGCTGATTTGACCAAAATTCAAGCTACGGGTTACATAGATGGGCAGGCCACACACGGTTATGATTTCAGGCAGTTCAGCAGAAATTGGCTGAGATTCGAACCATGTTTGGGCAGGCTGAATGTACCAAGTTAATTGATCGACTAACTTGGGTACAATTGCTGGATTTTGTCTTGCAATTATCGCTAGCGGCTGGTAGAGATCACTGTCTTCTCCCGGCAGAGATGGCTTCCCCTGCTGGGAGAATACAATGTCTCAGCAGAGATTCCTGCATCAGCACTGTCTGTGTTGATGGGGAAATCAAGCAAATTTCTTTCCTGCAACCTGTAGAAACCAATCAGCTTCCATTTTTTTTTGTCAAAGCTTAATTGAACAAGTTGAAGTTAGAATCTGATTGGCTACCATGCACAGCTGCACCAGATTTTGCACTTCCAGTTTTAGTCAATCAACCCCTGTGTGTTGAATTCTCAAAAATGTTTACTTTTAGTCCCATTCCAATGTACAGTATTTTGAATGACAACAGTGTACTCGTGTATAAGGTATATATATATATATATATATATATATATATATATATATATATATATATATATACTAGGGCTGCGGAAATTAACGATTAATCCTTAATTTTTTTGATCGATCAAAATTATTTTGATCGGTTACTCACCTCTCCACCATCTTCCGGGTCTCCGCTGCCTCGCCCATAGGAAAGTCTGCGGCTTCGGCCTAGCTCCGGAGCGGCGGCCATCTTGGTCCACACGGCGGCGGCCTAGGTGAGCTCCTAGAGCGGTGCAATGACGTCATCACCCCTCAACTGCTCGCGGATCCAGACGGAGGGGGTCTGCCAGCTTCTATTCTGGTATGTCTGCTGGGGGAGATGTCCATTACAATGGGGGAGATGTCTAATATTACAGTGGGGGGAGATGTCTGTTTCAGTGGGGGAGATGTCTGTTTCAGTGGGGGAGATGTCTGTTTCAGTGGGGGAGATGTCTGTTACAGTGGGGGAGATGTCTAATATTACAGTGGGGGAGATGTCTGTTACGGGGGGGAGACGTCTGTTACAGGGGGTGTGTCTGTTACAGTGGGGGAGATTGCGGATATTACAGTGGGGGAGATTGCGGATATTACAGTGGGGGAGATTGCGGATATTACAGTGGGGGAGTTCGTGGATATTACAGTCTTCTTTTATAATTAATCGAAATTAGTCGATTAATCGATTAAAAAAAAAAATTAATCGAATACAGAAATTTTAATCAGTAACAGCCCTAATATACACGTTATACACATATACATTGGGCTGAATTCAAAACCGTTTTTCTCTTGTTTCCATGATACTCCGCTTTATCTACTTTGTATCTCTTAAATCTCAATCCAAAAATATATGTAACGCAGTTTATTTTGCCTGCTCTGTATAAAGTTATATTAATATTATCGTAGCTCCGTCAATCCCATGTTATTGGCCTCTATTTAAAAAAAATCTATGTAAAAGTCAGTTCAAAAAGATTACTATGCATGTTATCGCTACTAGTCTCAGGATGGTGATAAGGTGTCATTTCTATAGAAGGGAAAAGGAAAAAGAGGCCACTTGAGGTGGTGATAAAATAACACTTAAGGAGATAAAGCAACAATTTACAGGAAAATTGCGATTTCAAAAGATAAATGTTCACTTTGCATGACAATATAAGTATTACACAATTTACAGACTTTTATTTTTGTGAATTGAAAACGTTAAGGAAAAAATTATTGTGGTTTTAGATGAACTAATAAATATTGTCCTAAAAGGGATTAATTTAAAAACATATTATATTCTAAGGTTAGCAGTTGAATATATATTCCTGTCAGGTAAAGGGCTCAATTGAGGAAGTTTATAAGGGGTGGTAGAAGAGAAATAATTTGAAGAACACCATTACTTTTACAATCTTAACCACGTAAGCCCCGGACCATTTTGCTGGTCAAATACCAGGCCACTTTTTGCGATTCGGCACTGCGTGTGACGTGGCTCCCAAACAAAATTGACCTCCTTTTTTTCCTACAAATAGAGCTTTCTTTTGGTGGTATTTGATTGCTTCTGCCGTTTCTATTTTTTACGCTTTTGCGCTATAAACAAAAATAGAGCGACAATTTTGAAAAAAAATCTATATTTTTTACTTTTTGCTATAATAAATATCCTCCAGAAATATATAAAACATTTTTTCCCCTCAGTTTAGGCCGATACATATTCTTTTACTTATTTTTGTTAAAAAAATTGCAATAAGTGTATATTGATTGGTTTGCGCAAAAGTTATAGCGTCTACAAAATAGGGGATCTAATTATGGCATTTTTATTATTATTATTTTTTTTTTTTACTAGTAATGGCGGCAATCGTTGATTTTTATTGTGACTGCAACTTTATGGAGGACACATCGGACACTTTTGACACATTTTTGGGACCATTGTCGTTTTTACAGCGATCAGTGCTATAAAAATGCACTGTTACTGTGAAAATGACACTGGCAGTGAAGGGGTTAACCACTAGGTGGCGCTGAAGGGATTAAGTGTGCCTAGGGATGTGTTCTAACTGTAGGGGGGATGGGCTGTGTGTGACACGGCAGTGATCACCGCTTATGATTACAGGAAGCTGTGATCAGTGTCCTGTCACTAGGAGGACTGGGGAAATGCTTGTTTACACAAGCATTTCCCCCTTCTTCCTCACGTGACACTATCGCGGGTATGCCTGCAAACATCGAGTCCGTGGGACCCACGATCGGAGTCATGGAGCTTGGGGCGCATGTGCATCCACAATGCAACGATCTTAAAGCGGATGTGCCACTAAACAAATATATTAAAAGCCAGCAGCTACAAATACTGCAGCTGCTGACTTTTAATATAAGGACACTTACCTGTCCTGGAGTCCAGCGGTGATCGCAGCAGATGACGAGCCGATCGCTCGTCACCCTGCTGCTCCCCCCTCCATCCACGGTGAGGGAACCAGGAAGTGAAGCGCTCCGGCTTCACTGCCCGGTTACCTACGGCGCATGCGCGAGTCGCGCTGCGCCCGCCGATTGGCTCCCGCTGTGTGCTGGGAGCCGAGTGTTCCCAGCATACAACGGGGGACGGACGGGAAGCGAAGAAAAAACCCGTCTTTTGCCCGTATCGTAGGGCCGGAAGTGGGTGCAGATACCTGTCTGTAGACAGGTATCTGCACCCCCCTCCCCCCTGAAAGGTGTCAAATGTGACACCGGAGGGGGGGAGGGTGCCGATCAGCGGGACTCCACTTTAGAGTGGAGATCCGCTTTAATGGGAACGTATATATACATCCTTTTGCCTGCCCGTGCCATGCTACAGACGTATATCTGCGTGCGGCGGGCAGCAAGCAGTTAAAGTGGATGTAAACCCAAATCATGAAACTTGAGCTGGGCACATATACTGTATCTGCAGTGTTTTCTTATCTCTCTCCAAAGCACTGAGTTCAGTGTTTTTCCGAAGCTTTGAAGCTCTGTTACCAGCCTGATAACTTCTGACAAGTTCTCAGAGACTGGAGATAAAAGCAGGCTGAAATTTGTGTCGTGGGAGGTTGCTATAAATAGATTAGCAGACAGCTTGCCGTCTCATAGCAAAGATCTGCACATTACTTCCTTCCTTTGTCAATGTGGAGTGGGTGTGTGTGCCTTTCCTCCAATCAGCTGTCTTGGCTGTGTGCCCAGACTTCACACTCTGTGAAGTGCTGAACAGGAAGAGAAAATCTGTAACACAATGTGCACAGGGGTCCATTAAGGGCGCATGGGTGCCGCCCCCTCTATTACGCCTCCCCCCTATATGTGTCATGGATAGATTCATGCATAACATAAATCTATCCATGACTGCCATAGCCTTCCCCTATTCAGGCGTCCAGCCCCTTTTCAGACACCAGGCGCCTGAAGTACAGCGGCAGGGGTGTTTTTTAAAATAGGCTCTAATAGGCTTCAAAAAAAGTGGGCTCGGAGCGCAGAGCATTGCACTTGGAGCCCACCCAGGTGCGTTAGAAAAGCAAATGAATATTGCTCTTCTAACACTGAACCAGAATCAGAAAGCGCGGGTCTAATACCCGTCACCTGACTGGCTGAAGGCACAGGCGATCCTATTGGACGCCTAGCAGAAGGGAAGAAGAGACACACAAGAAGCATGGAGGACACAGGAGCCGTTGCCTGACCCGCTGCCCGTCCCACAGCTGGCCACTGTCACCCGCTACATGAACCGCCACCAAGATGGGTTAAGTGCCAGTCAGACAGCGAGCAGGCGGGCAAGCAGGGGGGATGGGGCACAGTTGCTGCATTTGATGGGGCACAGTGGCTGCATTTGATGGGCACAGTCGCTGCATTTGATGTTTTTTGTTTTGTTTGTTTGCACCTCCCCCAAAAATTTGGAGCACCAGCCGCCACTGGATGTGCACTTTTTTAAAGTATATATATAGCTGAAAACAGGAGATATACATGTAAAACTTATGTAGGGAATTTTTTTTTAATCCCTGTGTATCATCTCAGGCCGTTCACTTCACTGGGTATATGTGAGGGTTTACATCCACTTTAAGCAGCCCACATACTATGCAATTTCCTTTGGAAGGTAAGAAAATAGCTTGATTCCCCTATTATCAGTCAGTGTTGATGGGGGGATCCCTCCCGCAGGGCTATTGTGCCTTTCCTGCCAGCAGAACACAATGGTCACTGCTGGCAGCTATAGCCTCCACCAGTGATCGTATTAACAAAATCTGAACTCTACAGATAGCACTTCCAAGAGGGTGACACAATTTTCTCTGTAATACCGCGTACACACGACCATTTTTATTGGTCTAGAAAAAACAATGTTTTTTTCAATGTGATTCTTGTCAAGCCTGCCTTGCATACACACGATCATGAAAAAATGCTTGCGCAAAGCGCAGTGATGTACAACACGTACGACGGCACTATAAAGGGGAAGTACTATTCGGATGGCGCCACCCTTGGGGCTGCTTTTGCTGATTTTGTGTTAAGTAATAGTTTGGTGAGAGACGATTCACGCTTTTCAGTCTTTGTGCTTTTCAGTCTGTTACAGCGTGACGAATGTGTTATCTCCATTACGAACGCTAGTTTTACCAGAACATGTGCTCCCATCTGATAACTTGCTTCTGAGCATGCGCGTTTTTTTCACGTCGTTAAAGCCTACACACGACCGTTTTTCACCACGTGAAAAACGACAACAAGAAAAACTATGCGAAAAAATACAGCATGTTCTAAATTTTTAATGCCCATTTTTCACGTCATGAAAAATGCTCTGGAGCCCCCACACAATCGTTTTTTAATGACATTAAAAAAAAATCACTTTTCACGTCATGAAAAACGGTCGTGTGTATGCGGCATAAGAGTTAAAAGAGCTCCAAGCTCCTTCAAAAAAATGTTTAAGTCAGCAGCTACAAATACTGTAGCTTCTGACTTTTAATATAAGGGCACTTACCTGTCCAGGGATCTTGCGATGTCATCAGCTTCATAAAGAGATTCTCCAAACGACTCTCCAGTTGAGGCGCCGGCATCTGTAGTAAGGGACACAGAAAGTGAAGCCTTGCGGCTTCACAGCCGGTTTCCTACTGCCCATGCGAGATTTGCGACACCCCCAGATTGGTTCACAGATTGCAGTACGGACGGTAAATTTGCACAGGAATCGGATTGCATGGGTGTGAACATCCATGCGATCTGACTCCAGTGCAAGGAAAAAAAAGTTCCTGTACCTTTTTCGTGCGAATCCAATGCAAGCTCAGCCATACAACTGTATGGCTGAATTCGCATTGCACAGACATCGCATGTGATCAGTGCAGCAATGCAGTGCGAATCACATGCAATGTCTGTGTTCACAATAGTATGAACTCAGGCTTAATAATTCCACATTTGATATGAAATTTTCTTCAATTTTTTTTAATTGCCCGGTTGAATAAAGGCTAACAGCAAGGATTTAATTTAGTATGTTTTAACTTCTTATCAGCTTTTTACAAATGTCCTTTTTTCTAATAATTTAAAATAAGAAAGTGTGGAAGGGTTATAACCCCTGTGGGGTTTTTTTTTGTCTGTGTCTCATTAGGGACATTTCTCCTCTCTCTCTCTGTCCCATAGCCACAGTAGAGAGTTATGCCCCGTACACACGATCGGAAATTCCGACAGCAAAAGTCCAATGTGAGCTTTTGAATGGAAATTCCGACCATGTGTATGCTCCATCGGACTTTTGTTGGCGAAATTTCCGCCAACAAAAGATTGAGAGCTGGTTCTCAAATGTTCCGACGAAAAAAAATCCTTTTTGGAAATTCCGTTAGTCTGTAGCAATTTCGACGCGCAAAATTCCGACGCATGCTCGGAAACAATTTGACGCATGATGATAAGCATTGAACTTAATTTTCTCGGTTCGTCGTAGTGTTGTATGTCACCGCGTTCTTGACGGCCGAAAGTTTAGAGAACTTGTGTGACCGTGTGTATTAGGATATATAGGAATTCCGTCGGGAAAAAAAAAACATCCAAGGTTTTTCTGACGGAAAATCTGATCGGGTGTATGCGGCATAAGAGGAAATTCCTCCAAAGTGAGGGAAACCTCTTGTTGTCACCAGAACCAGTGTCCCCATCGCTGTTCTGCCGAATTTTCTTTACATTTCGCTCTCATTGATAACAATCTCCAGGAAAATGAAAATGTTGCCATTAGGGAGTGAATCTCTCTAATGGCAACACAGAAGCAATAGCAACCCGACAGGTGTTCTAATCCCTCTTTACTGGAAAAGTTTGCCTTTTAAGCCCTGTACACATGATCAGTCCATGATCAGTCCATCCGATGAGAACGGTCCGAAGGACCGTTGTCATCGGTTAACCGATGAAGCTGACTGATGGTCTGATGTGCCTACACACCATCAGTTAAAAAAACGATCGAGTCCAACGCGGTGCCGTAAAACACAACGACGTGCTGAGAAAAATGAAGTTCAATGCTTCCAAGCATGCGTCGACTTGATTCTGAGCATGGGCGGGCTTTTAACCGATGCTTTTGCATACTAACCGTCGGTTTTGACCGATCGGTTAGGCGTCCATCGGTTGAATTTTAAAGCAAGTTTAAAAATTTTCGACCGAAGGATAACGGACCGATGGGGCCCACACACCATCGGTTTGGACCGATGAAACGGACCTTCAGTCCGTTTCCATCGGTTTTGACCGACCGTGTGTACAAGGCCTCAAGGTTTTTTTTTCAGTTTTGGATATAATGGAGTGGGATCAGAATGCCTGTCAGATTTTTATTGCAGCTTGTGTCCCCATTAGGGAGATTCGCCCTCCCTATTTCACAGAGTGACCATTATTACCGAAAATAAAACATTTTATTAATTTTTTTCAATTTGGGCTGTCCCCAGAACAGGAATAGCGATGACATTTCCTAATGGGGACACAAATCTGGTAACTGTTCACAATCAGTCATTCCCTCATTTTGGATTTTTTTTTAATACCTATACGATAAAAATGATGACTTTTGTTTTATACATTTAATGCAAAACGAAGAAACTGCATTATTTTTAATAATAAAATAGCACGTTGTTGTGACAAAATCTGTTTTTCTCTTGAGTACAAGGTTTGATTGTGAGAACACGTAAGTAATTACCGTTATTACTTCCTAAAACAAGCCTATTCTGAACTTTGAGCAGTTAAGTAAAGGAATGAAGAGCTAGAAATAATTAACTCAGTAATTTGTGGCACTTGAGTGTATGTTAATGATGTTTTTTTCTCATTCAAATATTTAAGATTGCTTTTTCCTGTAAGCATTGCAAGTCAAGTAATTTGGCAGATCATCACAGACTTCTATTTGCATGACCACCTTGGAAATCCCAGAACATGTTGTGGTTCTGTATCAGAACCTTATTCTAGAGTAAAGTGATTGGACGGCCATTGAGGGACCCCACATAAAAGTTGCACAAACCATTTGAACTTGCGCTTGTCATAAAGCATCAGTGGCTCCAATCCATGGCACTCCCAGACCAGAACACTCCTTACAATGCAATTGGGATGAGCTCAAAGTTTGGTCTAAACAAAAGCCCACTGCTATACATAACGGCTTCCTTGCTTGAGGGTTGGTAAGTAATCGGTGGGTGTTGGCAGCCATAGTAACCAGAGATGTTACCCAACCTCATTCATTTATTGAAATTCTGGCCATTTAAACAAAGGGGCTGGTTTAGCATGACATCACTGACTGGCATTGACATTGACCAAATATGGCTGCGACGTCATCAAGGGGCATATGAAAAAGATAAAAAAAAGAATTGTGTACTATGTACCCCTTACTCCCATGAAGGACACGCCACACCATATATAAAAGAAATCATAGCAAACTTTATTACATCATAGAAAAAAATCAAAAACCTCAAATGTTGCACATACTGTTAGCAGATCCGGATATAATATTGTACATGTTAATACATAAGATAGCAGATATACAAGACCTCCATAAGATTTGTCCAAGAGGGATCATCCTGTTTGTTCAATGCGTTTCATAGGTCAACGTCTGCATCCTCAGAAACAATTATATTTAAACCACTTCAGAACCTTCCACTGCAGTTATACTGCAGCATACCTTGCCGGACCTTCAGAGCTTCATCCCGGAAACTGAGGGCTCCCATGCGCGTGCCGGAGTGTGTGAACCTGGAAGAAAGACCGGGGGAAGATGTCAGCCCGCTCAGTGGTGACAGTACAGCACTGGAGGGCTTCATTCCAGGGTGGGTATTTCATAATCTGTGCACATTATGCCATTGCCTTGCAGGTGTTTTTTTTTTTGGTTGTTTTTTACAACCATGTGCAACCAGAAACACAAACAACCACTGGATGGTGGTCAGATTCCGATGGAGGGACACAGCAAACATGCCTTACAACAATGATTAGAGAGCAATTTATGGCAGTGGTACTTCATTGGCCACCCACCTTTGATAAATTGGAATGTTGCTTAAATAAGAATTATTATTTTTTTCTTCCGTATACGCTGGACCAGGACCCTTGGATCCTCTCCATTTGAAGGACCATCCATTCAGTGATTGTTTTTAATTTTTGCATATGATTGTACATCTTAAATGCAGATGTTGTTAAAGTATTAATGTTCCTGCGGAAGCAGGCGTTGACTTGTGAAACGCATTTAGGTGTCCTTTTATGAAAGTGCGGTTAAATACCGCTTTTCAGTTCTCAGGCAATTCTCAGGGGAGATCGCTCTCCTCTGAGTGCCTGTTTATGAAGCTTTGTAGATCGGTTCTCATATTGAGATGAGAAGCGATCTCCAAATGGCTTGAAACTCCTGAGAACTGTTTCTCTCACTGTAATCTTGCGTGATGTAGCGGGATTACAGTACGAGGAAGTGAAAAATACACGAATCAGCACACATTATACACCACATATTAATAAAATAATAAAGTTACATTCCCACCAAACAATATACATTAACTTAATTATTAAAAAACATTATTTTTATCAATATTTAAAGCTCATACATGTGCCTATTTAAATGTGAATGGTGTATAGTGGAATCCACATATCTAATGCAGCTTTACACCATTCATATAAATGAAAAATACATTTATAATCTGTATATATAAAACTCAACGTGTGTGTGTGTGTATGTATGTATGTATGTATGTATGTATGTTCCAGCATCACGTCCAAACGGCTAAAGATATTAACATGAAACTTGGCACACATCTTACTTATATGTCAGCAACAAACATAGGATAGGTGGTTTAACCCTTACCCACCCCCATTTGCCATGGTCGGGGTTTTCCTTTAAAGTCCCATTCAACTCTATGGGAAATACATGTTACTTCATTACTTCCAAACGGCTGTAGATATTTCGATAACACTTGGTCACATGTTACTTATATGTCCACTTAAACTATAGGATAGTTAATTTATTCCTTAACTACCCCCATTTGTGAGGGTCGGGGTTTTTGTTTAAAGTCCCATGCAAATCAATGGGAAATGTATGTTCCCACATAACTTCTGTACGCCTGGAGATATTTCAATAATACCTGGTACACATATTACTTATATGCCAAATAAAAATATATGACAGTTAAATTAACCCTTACCTACACCCTTATATAAAAGATGGGTATATTTATATTACTACGATTTTCCTCCCCAAAAGGTTAAGATAGGAAGACCGGGCAACGCCGGGTATTCAGCTAGTCATTAAATATTTTTTTTAATGAAGTATACAAATATAAACCGTATAACTGTAATAGAACAGTCCATGTGTAAAACATATTTTAGGGTTTACATTTTTTTTTGTTACTAATAAATTAGAAATTATATAAAAATGACTTTAATAATAGCATTTTAATGCAGGTAGAATTTATTATATATATATATATATATATATATATATATATATATATATATATATATATGTGTGTGTGTTTATTTTTTTATGTATATATCTATATAAAAATATATGCATAAAAATAAACACACACACACATATATATATATATATATATATATATATATATATATATATATATATATATATATAAAACTCAACGTGTGTGTGTGTGTATGTATGTATGTATGTATGTATGTTCCAGCATCACGTCCAAACGGCTAAAGATATTAACATGAAACTTGGCACACATGTTACTTATATGTCAGCAACAAACATAGGATAGGTGGTTTAACCCTTACCCACCCCCATTTGCCATGGTCGGGGTTTTCCTTTAAAGTCCCATTCAACTCTATGGGAAATACATGTTACTTCATAACTTCCAAACGGCTGTAGATATTTCGATAACACTTGGTCACATGTTACTTATATGTCCACTTAAACTATAGGATAGTTAATTTATCCCTTAACTACCCCCATTTGTGAGGGTCGGGGTTTTTGTTTAAAGTCCCATGCAAATCAATGGGAAATGTATGTTCCCACATAACTTCTGTACGCCTGGAGATATTTCAATAATACCTGGTACACATATTACTTATATGCCAAATAAAAATATATGACAGTTAAATTAACCCTTACCTACACCCTTATATAAAAGATGGGTATATTTATATTACTATGATTTTCCTCCCCAAAAGGTTAAGATAGGAAGACCGGGCAACGCCGGGTATTCAGCTAGTATATATATATATATATATATAGATATAGATATAGATATATAAACAGAGAAAAAAGCCGCGCCCCAGCTAATAGTCCATAAACATGCACAGTCTTTGAGAGTATATTGCTTCCGTATTGAAAGAAATACAAAAGTAGATCCGGATTGTTCTTAACTATGATGGCTCCTTCAATCCGCAACCCAAAAACATCACACACAGAATGACCCGGATATGTGACAAAAAAAGCCGCTTACCAGAAGGCAAGTGGTTAAGGCAGATGGCTATAACCCAGCCTAGGCCTTTTGTCCCTGAGGTTTACACCAGGAAATCCTCCGTCCTCTGAAACTGTTGTCCTCCGCTCCACCGTGTTATATGAAAATAAAGCAGAGAGCGCACATAGCGTGATACTGGGACAATTTCTAGCAATAGTGTCTAAGGTCCACACCACCTAGTGACAACTATCCATGATTGTGCATACGTAACCCATCACCAATAGCAGTGGCCGCTTACCAGAAGGTAAATATTTAGGGCGTTTTGGCTATGACCCAGCCCAGGCCTTTCCCCTTGTGGTAGGGGGTCCTTCCACCTCTTTGCGTGGTTCCCTGGAATCGGTTAGTGCATGCAATTCACACCACTCCGTGAGTCTAACCGTAGGTGACCCTCCACCAGCCTGAATGGCTCCTTACCAGAAGAGAACAGGTAGCAGGCAGATGGCTATAACCCAGCCTAGGTCCTTGGCTCCTTGTAGTGTAAAAGTCCTCCTTCCCTTAGGTGCTCGGTTTCCAACTCCCCCGTTTAAATAAAGAAAAAACCGCACATAGCGTAACTCTGAGATGGTGACTTTAATTTAAAAAGATAAAAGTACTCACATCGAGCGATAAAAAGTTCAGACAAAGTTGCCGGCCGGCATAACATGGAGCCCTACTCCTTGCGTGGTGACGTCACTGAGTGATCCTCCCAGACGCGTTTCGTCACTATAGGACGTTGTCAAATGGGGGTAGGGTCACGCAGTGATCACCTTCTATACATAGGCCAGCCGCCTATTGTGAACGGCTGGTGATGAGTGCGGGTCCGCCATCTTTATTGTGGTAAACCTGCCCTCACGGAGATCACGCAAACCAGTGAGGTCCCTCAAGGATGGCATTAGTCTTAGATCTCAATTATGGCATATACGTTCCCGCCTCCCTAGCGGGACAGCAATATACCTCGAATGGACCCATGTCTGAGAGGGGGAGTTAACAGCGCTTCTCTTTTCAACCCTCCTGGAGGATTGGCACCATCCCTGAAGATTTTCAGGGATGTTATGATTAGAGATTTGGAGCTCATTGAGACCAAGAAGGCGAGATTGAATAAAAGTCTACAAGAGGGATTGGATTCCCTCTGTACGAACAAGGACCTGGTTATTAGGCCCGCCGACAAAGGGGGAGGGATTGTGGTCCTCGATAGGGTAGATTACTTGCGAGAGATGCACAATATAGTGGATGACGTTAATACCTACTCCATTCTACCCAGCGACCCCAAAAACCGCTATAAAAGAGAGTTGGAAAAAATAGTGGAGAGGGGTGTCTTTGAGGGTATATTATCAGCAAAAGAGAAACTCTTCCTTATGCCCCAGGCCCCCCGTACTCCGACTATGTACTATCTCCCCAAGCTGCACAAGGACCCTGTCTGCCCCCCGGGACGTCCCATAGTAAGTGGGATTGATTCCATCACGTCCCGGGTGGGCAGATATGTGGATTTCTATTTGCAGCCCTTGGTCAAGAAAATCCCCTCATATGTGAAGGATTCTAAGCACATTATGAATATCATATCGGACCTACCTGTTATCCCCAATCTCTGGATGGCCACCATAGACGTAACATCATTGTATACGATTATACCTCATGCCCTGGGTTTTGAGGCAGTCAAAATGTACCTGGATAGGGATTCTGGCCTACAATCTAAGCAGGTAGACTTCATCATGTCCCTACTGAAGTTCGCGGCGGATTCAAACTACTTTTGGTTTGAGGATCGTTTCTTTAAACAAAACACAGGGGTGGCGATGGGAGCCAAATACGCTCTGAGTTTGGCCAATCTGTTTATGGCCAAATGGGAGGAGGATGTCATCCACCTTGAGGAGGTCCCCCAGGTTGTTATCTGGGCAAGGTATATTGATGACATCCTCCTCCTATGGGCCGGTGAACAGAGTGACCTGATTGAATTTATCGGGAAGCTTAATGCCAACGATAGGGGCATACGGCTGAAATTTGAAACCAGCCGGACTATGGTTCACTACCTCGATTTAAACATTCAAGTGAAGGAAGGCAGACTGGTTACTTCAACCTATTTTAAGAGTACTGACAGGAATGCCTTCATACCTATAGACAGCTGTCATCACGAACCGTGGCTGAAGGGGGTTCCCAAAAGCCAATATCTTAGGGTGAGGCGCAATTGCTCCGACCTCGGGGAGTTCCACGTTCAGGCTAAGATCCTGACTGAGAGATTTTTGGAAAAAGGGTACTGTCCTAAATCCCTACAGACAGTTCTCCATCAGGTTGCCTCACTAGATAGAAATGATCTGCTGTGTGATAGGGTGGTGGAAGGGGGGGACACCTTCCCGGAGGGGGTCCCCTTTATCACCTCCTATTCTATCCAGCATAGGGCCATCAAGCACCTCGTCAATAAACATTGGCACATTGCCATGAATGACCCTCAACTCAAAGAAATCCTACCCTCTAAACCTAGGGTGATTTTTCGGGGAGTCCCGTCCCTAAGAAATAAAATCTCTACTAATGTTATTGATCCCCCTTCGAGGGGTTTAGGCTTCATGTTTGATCAACTAAAGGGGTACTATAGATGCGGCCGGTGCCGTGTCTGTACGTTAAATTCCAACAAGCAGAGATGTGTTAGGTCCTTTACTTCCACGGCAACGGGGAAGGAATTTAAGATCAAACCGTGTGTGACATGTGCATCTGTAGGTGTGGTCTATCTAGTGCAATGCCCCTGCGGCCTCCAGTACGTGGGCCGTACTAAGCGGGCATTCCAAATTCGTGTAAATGAGCATATTACGAAAATATTATCTGGGTTTAGGCACCATTCTGTTTCAAATCACTATAGACTAAAACATAGTAAAGATCCCTCCAACACCCTGTTTTTAGGGATCGATAAATATCAACCCCATTGGAGAGGAGGAAACCTGGTACGTGAAATCTCCCAGATGGAAATGGGATGGATTTTCCGGCTTAAAACCTATACACCTTTTGGCCTGAACATAGAAACAGATGTTAATGCCTTTATCAACAATGCCTGATGTAAGCCTAATGTGAACGGCTGTATGAGGGTAGGTGTCAAAACATTTTTCTAGTGTGGTTTGGCACCACTTAGGGCCTTAGAAAAAGCCCTGCCACTATTTCTGGATTTTTATCCCTTTATAGAGGTATTTACACTTTAAGTTTTATTTTAATTTATTTTTATTTTTATATTATTTTTTAATTTAAAAAGAGAAGTTTTTGGGACACAAATTATTGGGCATAATATATGTCCAGTCACTTACTAATAAAATATTTTTTTCAAGGAGGGGTTTTTTTCCCCCCTGTTTTTCACGTAAATTAATGTTTACCAATTTACTGTTTTATTCTATATTTACACTGTGAGACGATCCGTGAGGGATCTAATTATTTGTATAGCCTCACATTGAAAAGGTTTTTCACTAAATATAAATAATATTTTTTACAAAGTTTCTTAAAATTGATTTTCATAACTACACTAACATGTCACAAGAGTGAGGGATTCAATTATCTATATAGTTTCATAATGATAAGTTTTTTTCACTAAGAAATTTTCTCCCATAAACTATTTAGTATGATTCTGCTAATAGGTTACGGGAATATAATGTATTTTTTCTAACTGATAGAACATAGTCACATTAGGGAGCTTTTTGCAATAAAGTACCTTTATAGTATATTCAATTTTTCCAGTAAATCTTTCTAGTCAAATTAGACCTATATATACGTGCCTCTATTGACATCCTAAGGGAACAAATGGGGCCCGTTTAAACATCTGGGGCTGTCAAAATCCTGTCAGACTTGAGATTGAGTTTTTTCTTCACTTATGCCTGAAATGGACACTAGATGGGGATGATGAGCGCGCGCGGACCATGGGTGGAGAATGTCAGGTGCCAGACATATCTCTCTTCCTGTGGTTTCCCGCTGTTAACTCCCCCTCTCAGACATGGGTCCATTCGAGGTATATTGCTGTCCCGCTAGGGAGGCGGGAACGTATATGCCATAATTGAGATCTAAGACTAATGCCATCCTTGAGGGACCTCACTGGTTTGCGTGATCTCCGTGAGGGCAGGTTTACCACAATAAAGATGGCGGACCCGCACTCATCACCAGCCGTTCACAATAGGCGGCTGGCCTATGTATAGAAGGTGATCACTGCGTGACCCTACCCCCATTTGACAACGTCCTATAGTGACGAAACGCGTTTGGGAGGATCACTCAGTGACGTCACCACGCAAGGAGTAGGGCTCCATGTTATGCCGGCCGGCAACTTTGTCTGAACTTTTTATCGCTCGATGTGAGTACTTTTATCTTTTTAAATTAAAGTCACCATCTCAGAGTTACGCTATGTGCGGTTTTTTCTTTATTTAAACGGGGGAGTTGGAAACCAAGCACCTAAGGGAAGGAGGACTTTTACACTACAAGGAGCCAAGGACCTAGGCTGGGTTATAGCCATCTGCCTGCTACCTGTTCTCTTCTGGTAAGGAGCCATTCAGGCTGGTGGAGGGTCACCTACGGTTAGACTCACGGAGTGGTGTGAATTGCATGCACTAACCGATTCCAGGGAACCACGCAAAGAGGTGGAAGGACCCCCTACCACAAGGGGAAAGGCCTGGGCTGGGTCATAGCCAAAACGCCCTAAATATTTACCTTCTGGTAAGCGGCCACTGCTATTGGTGATGGGTTACGTATGCACAATCATGGATAGTTGTCACTAGGTGGTGTGGACCTTAGACACTATTGCTAGAAATTGTCCCAGTATCACGCTATGTGCGCTCTCTGCTTTATTTTCATATAACACGGTGGAGCGGAGGACAACAGTTTCAGAGGACGGAGGATTTCCTGGTGTAAACCTCAGGGACAAAAGGCCTAGGCTGGGTTATAGCCATCTGCCTTAACCACTTGCCTTCTGGTAAGCGGCTTTTTTTGTCACATATCCGGGTCATTCTGTGTGTGATGTTTTTGGGTTGCGGATTGAAGGAGCCATCATAGTTAAGAACAATCCGGATCTACTTTTGTATTTCTTTCAATACGGAAGCAATATACTCTCAAAGACTGTGCATGTTTATGGACTATTAGCTGGGGCGCGGCTTTTTTCTCTGTTTATAATTCTTTTGTGATTCACACGCCAGCTGCTGCCTAGGGTGGGGGGTGGGGTGTCTTCTAGCGCGGTTTTTTGTTGTTTATAGATATAGATATAGATAGATAGATAGATAGATAGATAGATAGATAGATAGATAGATAGATAAACACATATACATACACTATAAATTCCTAACCTGATAATTTTGGGGTATGTAATAAGTGGGAAAGATGTGTTCTGACTGTAGGGGGCTCCTGTGTGAAGGATGGAAGTCAAAAGACTTCCCTCTTCCTCCACAATACTCAGCCAGCTTCCCGCTTCTCTCTCTGATTCTCCACCTCTGACATGGTGAATTAGAAAGTGAGAATTCTGTCACAGATCGCCAGTGAGGTGCTGAGATCGCACCTTCATAATCTGGCCGTTTCTGTGACAGTCAGTTACAGATTCTCACTGTGATGAGATAATCAGTGGAGAACATGTTCTCAGCTGATTACCTCAGCTTCATAAACTGTTTATGACCTGAGATCAGCGGTGAGACTCGGGATCGCCACTGATCTCACTTTCATAAAAGGACAACTTAACAAGTAAGATGACCCCTCTTCATTTGTTTTGCAATATACAATATAGTGAATGACGTGGTACCTATATAATCACCTATTTTAGGGGAGGTTATTACCCCTACTCCCTGAACCTTTTGAAGGGTGCTACATATAGTTAGAGAAGCCTGGAGTGAGACACAGGCAAGGCGGGGGCTGGCATGCCAGGACAGCAGGGAGGAAGCCGGCAAGCATAGGGGTTAAAGTTAGGGGAGGATAGCAGGCCAGGGTAGGGGGTGGCTTGTTAGGTCACTTTCTGGGGGTAGGAGACACCGGGGTCCGGTGGTCAGTCTCTAACCATCGGCAGGGCCAGATTAACAAGGGGGCTGCAGCTCCAGGCCCCTTTCTCAAGATAGGCCCATTTCCCCCCCCCAAAAAAAAAGATTGACTTCGGGGGTTGTAGCTCGACAACCAGAGGTCGCAGAAACTCCACATTTGGGGGGTAGGCAGTTGAAGACCTACCCCACAACTGGTCAAAATATGGGACGGCTATCATTTATGGTTCCGGAGATACGGGCCTGCTTGCACAGCCTGTCAGAAGCTACATTCAGAGCGGCCAATATAAATACAAGCTGACACACTGCAGCAAACTGATAGGATCACAGTGCTTATAATAATTATTTGTACATTACTCATGGTAATTAACCCCTTGCCACCCAGGCCAATTCTGACACTTCTCTACTACATGTAAAAATCATCATTTGTTTTTTGCTAGAAAATTACTCTATGGTGGTCTTTGCACTTTTTATGTTGCACGGTGTAGAGCTGCACGATTCTGGCTAAAATGAGAATTGCTATTTTTTTGCTTAGAAGATAGATCACGATTCTCTCACGATTCTTGCGGCGTAACATCATCTTTCACATTAAAACAAAAAAAAAAGAAATGGGCTAACTTCACTGTTTTGTTTTTATGGTTTTTATTATTCATTGAAGTGGGCAAATGCAGTGTGACATAAAATATTGCAGCAATAGCCATTGCATTCCTAGAGTCTCTGCTAAAATATATATAATGTTTGGCGGTTCCAAGTAATTTTCTAGCAAATAATATTGCTTTTTAACTTAAGAAACAAGTCTTGGACTTTAAGTGGTTAAATTCCCCGCATTTACACACAGAAGTTTGATCTAAAAAGGAAGTTGGTTACAATGTTTCATTTTGTTTACAAACTTGACTCCCCGGATTTTTTCTTTACACACAGAAGTGTATCCCTTTGATCTAAGAAGGAAGGTTAGTAACAATGGGCCAGATTCACAAAAGAGATACGACGGCGTATCTCCTGATACGCCGTCGTATCTCTGTTTTAGGGTCGTCCTAACTATGCGACTGATTCATAGAATCAGTTACGCATAGTTAGCCCTAAGATCCGACATGTGTAATTGAATTACACTGTCGGATCTTAGGATGCAATACCTCGGCCGCCGCTGGGGGGAGTTTGCGTCGTAAACCAGCGTCGGGTATGCAAATTAGTACTTACGGCGATCCACTACGGTTTTTCGCGTTCGTTACGTCGTTGCTAGTCTAGTTTCCCGTCGTAAAGTTAGTCGTCATTTTAGCTGCCCTAACTTTACACAGCCCATGTTAAAGTATGGCCGTCGTTCCCGCGTCGAATTTCAAATTTTTTTTTTCTTGCGTAAGACGTCCGGGAATACGAAAGTACGCTACGCATGTCGCCGTTCGAAAAAATGACGTCACTTTGCGCAAAGCACGGCGGGAATTTCAAAACGGAGCATGCGCAGTAGGTCCGGCGCGGGAGCGCGCCTAATTTAAATGGCACACGCCCCTTTGAATTACGCGGGCTTACGCCGGAGGCCGCCGGCGTAAGTTTTCACGCATGTGCTTTGTGAATCAGGCACTTGCGATGAAAACTTGCGGCGGTGTAACGTATCTACGATACGTTACGCCGCCGGGATTCTACGTGAATCTGGCCCAATGTTTCCTGTTAAGAACTTGGCAGACTGCCCAGATATTTTCTTTTGATAGCTGAAATTCTCTCCACTTGTTATATGAAAGAATCAGCAAACTCTGCATTGAAGATCGTCAGGGGTGTTGAATCGAGATCACGATTTTTTTAACGATTAATTGTGCAGCTCTAGCACGGTATTTGCGCAGCAATTTTTCAAACATGTTTTTAATGGAAAAAAACTGTTTCATTCATTAAAAAAAACAATAGTTAGTTAAGTTAGCACGATTTTTTTTGGTATCCTAAGCGATGCTTTAAATTTTTTTTAGGTTACATGTTTAGAGTTACAGAGGAGGTCTAGTACTAGAACTATTGTTCTCGCTCTAACGATCATGACGTATGTAACCTGTGTGTATCTGGCTCTGATACTACCAGTGCCTACCCAGCCACTGACTAGTGTCTCTCCCCAGCCTGTCCCCACACACCCTCTCACCTGCTGACCTGTGGATGGGGGAATCACTCCTGCAGTGTTATTGCGTTCTGCCAGTGAGTACAATGATCAGTGTTGCTAACTATAGCTGGCAGCACTGATTGTTTTGGGAAAAACCTAACAGGCTGGTTGTACTCAAGTCGATTAATAGATTGACTTGTGTAAAACCAGCTAGCCCATACATAGATCGATATGGCTGGTCTCTGCATAATTGGCGTAATTTCAATCCATGTATGACCCGCTTAACCACTACGCAGTCCCTAAATATCCTTCCACTCCTGTACATAGTGCTCACTGTCATACTCTCCACACTCCTCTCCTGTACATAGTGCCCACTGTCATACTCTCCACACTTCTCTCTTATACATAGTGCCCACTGTCATACCCTACACACTCCTCTCTTGTACATAGTGCCCACTGTCATACCCTCCACACTCCTCTCCTATACAGAACGCCCACTGTCATACCCTTCACACTCCTCTCCTGTACATAGTGCCTGCTGTCATACACTTCTCTCCTGTACATAGTGTCCACTGTCGCACCCTCCACACTCCTCTCCTGTATATACTGCTCACTGTCATACCCTCCACACTCCTCTCCTATACATAGTGCCCACTGTCATACCCTCCACACTCCTCTCCTATACATAGTGCCCACTATCATACCGTCCACATTCCTCTCCTGTACATACTGCCCACTGTCATACCCTCCACACTCCTCTCCTGTACATACTGCCCCATCATACCCTCCACACTTCTCTCTGGTACGTAATACCCTCTGTCATACCCCCACACTCTTCCTGTACATACTGCCCATTGTCATACCCTTCACACTTCTCTCCTTTACATAGTGCCTTTTGCCGTACCCTTTGCACTCCTCTCCTGTACATAGTGCCCACTGTTAGACCCTCCACATTACTCTCCCTCACCTGCACATACTTCCCACTTATATACCATCCATACTCCTCACCTATGTCGCTTACCCACAAAAACAGTTCTTTAAAATTATACTGAATATCCTCAATGTTACCAGCTTTAGAATGGACACACTTTTGTTAGTTCAACTAAAGGAAATCTCAGTTCTCATATTTGTTCTGCCCCATTATTAGTACTCATTTAATTTTGTGATTACTACTATGATGTATAGAGGAACATCGGGGATCTCAGCTACTCTGAATATAGCACTTATATAAAAAAGTGTCCCTGAAAATATTTTTTAAATGTTGGCAACTGTGCACTTAGTCACTGCCCAAGGGCCACTAGGTCAGTAGGGGCCCCATGAGAGGCTCCTGGGATCCTGTGATATTAAAGTGGTAGTAAACTTTCCTGACATTACTACTTTTTAGAGGCCCTGGGGTAGGTTATGCCACAACGTACAAGTATGCACAGCATATTAGCACATTAGTGTACACTTAAATTTTCAGACTGAGCCCTCCAGTGCTGCGCTGTGATGAATCCGGTGGGGCCCGGGCACTTCCATCTTCACCCGGTCTTCCTTCTGGGTTCTGTGCCTTTGGTAACTTGTCTTGGCCGGGCTGCGTTTGTGTCATTCTCACGCATTTATTTATTATTTATAAAAGGCCCCACCAAAATCCTCAGCACCAGGCCCATGATGTTCTTAATCTGGCCCTGACCATCGGAAGAAGTAACAGCTCCTACCTCCCACCCTATTTCAGTTTAGTATGTGTATTATGCAATTTGGGGTTGGTGGTATCGGTTGGGGATTTTTGGAGGCAGTAAAATTAAGATCATTATGGCTTAAGTGGGAAACCATCACGGTATGGGATCTTCGGTGGATGCCGTTAACCGAGGTTTAACTGGCATTGGGAGATGTGTATCAGTGTTGGAAGGTAGTCCTCGAGACGGCGTTGCTGTGACTGTGGACCTGGTGTGGCCACGCTGATACGTAAGAGAAAGTTTGGTCAGTGCCTTCGATGATTCTCAACATTGGCTGTGACGTATCTGGGTTAATATTTGTGTGTAAATAATATTATGGTTAAAATGTTAAATAAAACGGCCGGTGCGGCCAATTTAATCCAAAATGGGTGTCGTTTGTTTATTTAATAAGGATGCAGGGTGATAGTAGTTGTGTTTAGCTGTTGACATCTGCTTGCCATAGTCATGGGTCCATGCCCAGATTGGAGCTGGTTGCATGGATGCTATAAACAAAACACACATCCTCGGTGCTTGCCCAATGGCCAAAGCATAAAGATGCTGGATCTGGAAGAAGATGGCAGCCACAAAGTAGCAGTGGGGAGCTCAGAACATTGCACATCCAGAGTAAGTTAGCCTGCCATGACAACTAGCATATCATGCACCTGTAAAGTTTTACTTTAAGTATTCATAATGTGACAAAGTTCTTATAAAATGGGAGGCTTCTTGCTAAGTTCTTCCATTTATGTTAGTTTTGTTCAACATTTCAAATGAAAACCTTCTTTTAAGAACGAAATACATTTTTTTATTGTAAGTATTTATGCTGTTATTGTTACCACTCAGCAATATGAAATGATGATAATAATATTCATTTTGTAAGACTGTTCTTGCCCTTAATTTTAGTAGTTGGGTAAATAGTAGAAGAAATATACAACTATCACTACTAGGAGCATAAAATTACAGGGGAATCGCATGTTCACACATAATTCTTTTTTGAAAACAGAAAAAAAAAAAATGTATTGCAAATCCAGAGCAGCAGGAAAACAATATAAACGATGGGTACATGAAATATGAAAAATTCAAAGTAACAGCATAGGACATTAATGTTACAGAGTATGAGATGCAGTATTAGCAGCATTAATTCTGACAAGCCTTCACAAGCAGAAACATCTATATGACATTATAAGAGTCTACTCATAACTAAATCTAAAAAACAGAGGCCTGGGGTGTTTGGCCAACTACTCAATAGTTTTTCAAATTTAGCAGGGCATTCTCTATGTCGGAAAATTAGACATTCAAGCTTCAGGGTGTCATTCATTTGTTTCAACCCTTCAGTAGGAGTTAGGGGTTCAGTTGACTTCCAATGATGTAGAATGGAATAGAGTTCTAGAGTTGGCCGATTTAAACATTTCTGAAACAAGAAGGTCATCCAAGATGCCTAAAATACAGTGTTTAGGGTCTGCTTAACTATTAGTTTGGAAAACAGTGTTCTGAGTAGTAATAACTGCGTTTCAATCCCTATGAAGTTTCAGACACCCCCCTCCACAGCATATGGGACAAATCAAGTGTTCCCCGAAAAACCTGCCACATATAGGTTACTCATATATTTCCATCTTATACATCTTCAGAGGTGTATAATGAAGGCCTCTTGAGCCCCCTTAGGGAAAGAGAGTCTTGACTGGTGGGGGCATGGCCAGGTTGTACTATGGGGGATGATGGGTTGGGCCTGAGCTCAGGAAAGTATTGCCCCAGGGAATTCTGTGTCTTTTGAGGAACGTGGCTGGAAGAGCTGCAAACCCTCCCGCCCCTTTTTTCCATGGTATGTCAGTTTTCTGCGGTTTCTTGACCTTGCCAGCATAAAAGTGTCTGTAATGGACTCAGTGGCGTCACTAGGGTTGGTGTCACCCGGTGCGGTGAAACATGGTGTCACCCCCCCCCAGCAGGATAGGCAGTAGGGCATTACGCGCCTCTCATGTCGTTGTTCCCCCAGCCTGCCGCAGTGCTAATTGATAGTGTCGCCCAGGGCATTCTTCTCAGGGAATTCAACCTTGCACCACACCTTACCCCAAAGTAGGGCGGTGGGGGGGGGGGTGAGCGTGCCACAGCAACTGGTTGTGGGAGGGTCCTAAAGGGTCATTAAATACCATGAGGGTGCTACATACAGAGTGCAGAGTTCAGGTGGGTGCAGGGTACAGAGTGCAGGTAGGTGCAGGGTGCAGGTGGGTACAGAGTGCCGGGTGCAGGTAGGTGCAGGGGGGTACAGAGGGCAGGGTGCAGGTTGGTGCAGGGTTCAGGTGTGGTACAGAGGGCAGGGTTCAGATGAGTGCAGAGTGCAGGTGGGTACAGAGTGCAGGTAGGTGGTGGGTGCAGGGTGCAGGTGGGTACAGAGTGCAGGGTGCAGGTGGGTACAGGGTGCAGGGTGAAAAATGCAGGTGGGTGCTGGGTGGTACAGAGGGATGGGTGCAAGTGGGTGGTAGATGCAGGTGGGTAGTGGGTGCAGGGGGGTACAGAGGGATGGGTGCACAGTGCAGGTGGGTGGTAGATGCAGGTGGGTGGTGGGTGCAGGGGGGTACAGATTGCAGGTGGGTACAGAGTGCAGGTGGGTACAGAGTGCAGGTGGGTGGTGGGTTCAGGATGCAAGTGGGTGCAGGTGGGTACAGAGTGCAGGGTGCAGGTGGGTTCAGGGTGCAGGTGGGTACAGGGTGAAGAATGCAGGTGGGTGCAGGAGGGTACAGAGGGATGGGTGCACAGTGCAGGTGGGTGGTAGATGCAGGTGGGTGGTGGGTGCAGGGGGGTACAGAGGGATGGGTGCACAGTGCAGGTGGGTGGTAGATGCAGGTGGGTGGTTGGTGCAGGGGGTGCAGGTGGGTACAGAGTGCAGATGAGTGCAGGTGGGTGGTGGGTTTAGGGTGCAGGTGGGTACAGAGTGCAGGTGGGTTCAGGGTGCAGGTGGGTACAGGGTGCAGGATGAAGAATGCAGGTGGGTACAGGAGGGTGCAGAGGGGTACAGAGGGATGGGTGCACAGTGCAGGTGGGTGGTGGGTGCAGGTGGTTACAGAGGGATGGGTGCACAATGCAGGTGGGTGCACAGTGCAGGTGGGTAGTGGGTGCAGGGGGTGCAGGGGGGTACAGAGGGATGGGTGCACAGTGCAGGTGGGTGGTGGGTGCAGGTGGGTAGTGGGTGCAGGGGGGTACAGAGGGATGGGTGCACAGTGCAGGTGGGTGGTAGATGCAGGTGGGTGGTGTGTGCAGGAGGGTGCAGGGGGTACAGAGGGATGGGTGCACAGTGCAGGTGGGTGGTAGATGCAGGTGGGTGGTGGGTGCAGGGAGGTACAGAGGGATGGGTGGTGGGTGCAGGTGGGTGGTAGATGCAGGTGGGTGGTGGGTGCAGGGGGGTGCAGGTGGGTACAGAGTGCAGGTGGGTACAGAGTTCAGGGTGCAGGTGGGTGGTGGGTTCAGGGTGCAAGTGAGTACAGAGTGCAGGTGGGTGCAGGACTGTCTTCCCTCTCCCAGCACAGACACCCATCCCCCTTCCTGTATAATTAGCCCACTTTAAATATCACCCCTCCGATCACAGACCTCAGATACAGCGCGGCTTAATCCAGGCAGGCTCCTCATGACCTGCAAGACACACTCCTCCTGTCCGGCCAGGTTCTCTGCACCCGCCCGCACTCCCGCAGCATCGCTCGTTGCATCGCTCGTTGCCGCCTGTTACACTAGAGCCGGGGATGGTGCAGCCGCTGAGCTGAGCCGTCCGGGCGGAGAAACTGAAAGCACTGTGTAGTGACGTGACTAACGTCACATCATCACACAGTGCAGTGTGACAGGCGCAGGCTGAGCTGAGGCTCGCAGCTCGCTGGCTCAGTAGGGGAGCGGAGGAAGGAGGAGGTGTCTGACACAGACACACACGCCGCGACGGCGGCAGCAGCGCTGGAGGTGTAATATTGTTCCAGCCCAGCGGCTGCGAACGGATGACGGGTCAGCTAAAAAAAAAAAAAATCCTCATCGTCGGGATGGTGTCACCCCTCTAGCGGGTGTCACCCGGGTGCGGACCGCACCCCCCTAGCAACGCCTCTAAATGGGCTATGCCCTTTATGGAATTTTGGAAGTAGGCAGTCTGTCCAGCACTTATGGTAAGGACAGGCCTCCTTTTGGAATTGCGTGCTCACAGTACAACTGTGACTGGCACCGGTTTAAAAGTGTTCACATGTTATATGTTGGTTTTTAAATAAAGCTGTGGCCTTGCCCTTTCCAACCTAATGGTTTTAAGTGTGTTTATTTAATGGGGTGAGGCAGCAAGGGTGAAGGTTTTCTATACATTGATGTTACATTTAATTTGTACCTAAGCCCGCAATACTATGTAGAGTTGTGAGAGTCTCCGAGTTCAGTGAACAGGTAATGATGGAGTGCAACACACGTTCCCTTTGTTCTCCTGACATTGGGCCTACATTCCTTTCCCATCTCTCAGCAGACTTACAAATGTGTTCCACTAGAAAAGCTACAAGGAGCATACTCTAGCAGTGTGATATGGTTCTAAAGCAGGGCCCTCCGATTCCTCTTGTACCAAATTGTATTGTAACTGCAATGTCTGCCTTAATTTTGTAAAGCACTAAGAAAACTGTTGGTGCTATAGAAGTCCTGTATAATAATAATATTATTATTATTATTATTATTATTAATAATAAAGGCAGAAGGAAGGAGGGATGCCACTCTGAGCAGTGATAGATCAGGGGGTGATGCATGTTGATTCCCACCCCCCCAAGCAGCACCTGAAGCCAGCGGGAGCATCAGAGGAGGGATGGCGGCTAATGATGGTAGCAGCAAGAATCCTGGCTGCTGAACAATTCTGATATAAGTTTATGGTCATTGAAGTGACAATGAGCTTATAGCAGAGGGAGAAATGAGTTCCGTACGGCATACGGACTTGGCCACCTGCCGGCAATTATGTAGGTCCGTACGACATATGGACCTGGCAGTGAGAGGGTTAAGCTGTACTTCTCCCGTGGATCACAGGATTGCAGTTCGTTTTGCAATGCTGTGACCCGTTTTGAGGCCTGCTGTCGGCCGACGTCACAGAGCCATCCAGGCTCATGAAAGATCGCAACCTAATGGCCGGGATCCGCCCACATGCCTGGACTGGTACCTGGCTCAACTTCTCAGTGAGCTGCCGAGAACCTGAGCCATCAGTTCCTGCTCCCTCCACAGCCCAGCGTTCCAGTGAGCGTGGAGGGGCAGAGCAGAGAGCGGATTACCGACAGTCCCCAGCTTTCTGCACACAGAGCTCTGAGAACCAAGGGATAGCTGATGTTTATGTTTTGTAATAAAGTGGTAGTTATTTACAAATATACAGAGTAATAGATTTAGAGGCTTTGTACTGCTCTCAGCTGCTATGTTGAACATTAGCAGTGACTGCTGTGGTTCTGTCACTATTCCTGCTCCTCTTGAAGCGGATGTCCGCTGAAAAAAATATATTAAAAGCCAGCAGCTACAAATACTGCAGCTGCTGACTTTTAATATTAGGACACTTACCTGTCCTGGAGTCCAGCGCCGTCCGCAGCAGAGGACGAGTGATCGCTCGTCACTCTGCTGCCCCCCCGCCATCCTCGGTGAGGGAACCAGGAAGTGAAGCGCTCCGGCTTCACTGCCTGGTTCCCTACGGCGCATGCGCGAGTCGCGCTACACCTGCCGATTGGCTCCCGCTGTGTACTGGGAGCCGCATGTTCCCAAAACACAACTTGACGTCATGCCCGCAGTCTGCCCGAGACTGTGTGGCCGGAAGTGGGTGCAAATACCTGTCTTTAGACAGGTATCTTCTGCACCCCCCTCCCCCCTGAAAGGTGTCAAATGTGACACCGGAGGAGGGGAGGGTTCCGATCAGTGGGAGTTCCACCTTAGGGTAGAACTCCACTTTAATATTAAACACAGCTAGATTAATAGGCTTCTGTTCACAGGGGGAGGCTTTCCCCATGTCTTGCATAGTGATTGTAATTTTTTCTGCTTGCTGTTATTCACTGCTGTCAGCATCAGATTTTTGAGCTATTTGACAGTTGAGCACTGGGGAATTAATGCAGCTTCATACTGAATATCAAGGGAGAATATCAGAATATGTTGGGATCTGCTGCCACCTACTGTCTGGTTTTGTAAATGCCTGGGCTGCTGATATATTATGTATGCACTTCCTGGAGAGAGGGAGAGGGAACATGTCACCATGAAAGAACTGTTACTAACCCAGACCAGAAACAGGGATATGAGGCAAGTGTTCCTATATTTAATAGTTTACTAGTGTTGTCCATAGCTTCTGGGTATATGTATGTATATATTTATTTAAACACTGGTGACACCTCACATGTACTTTGCCAGATAGTTGAATATGTTATATGGTGTGCATGTGTAGTGGTCACATTGCTGTACATTAGTAGGTAAACCTGTTTATTTCAATAGAGTTTATATGCAGCGCCTGTCTTTATGTGACCCTGTCCCTACTGGTTTGGTATTCTTTAGCGAATTTTAGCGCATGGCTCAATAATGAGCATAGGCTGAAGCCTATTAGGCTAGATGAGGCATCCAAAAGCAGCTTCTGGTAGATTCCCAGTAATAATGGCATTTGTTCAATTCAATTGTAGATTCCCTGTTATGATGGCAACCATAGCATTAGATAACATTTCTGGGGTTGTTCTGTACAAGAACAGAGTTTTATTTACCTCCACTGTAATACATGTTTAGTGTGATCTCATCAGGTGTGATCAAGTTGTTTTACATACGAAACTATTGATTTCATCTGTTTGTTCTTGATAATTCTATTTCTGCATATAGAACTGAAAGCATTGCGTCACATTTCATCTGTATTAGTCTGACATTATAATAGTTAGCCATCAATTAACAAAGCACATTATCAGAATCAAGAAAGTGTTTTTTTTTTCTCAGAGGAAGGACCCTACATCCTGTAGGCCTACTCACTCGCAAAATATATTTTTATTTACAAACTCTGCTTATCAGCATTTTTTAGTAACAAAAAGTGACAGAACATGAAACTCAATAGTGCTACTGTGTAAAAGAATGGTGGTAAACTTGAAAATAAAGGGTTCTTAAGTGCAGGCCCCCAACACTTAGAGAGGGCCACCACAATAGCTTCATGTGTCAAAGTGTATTTTATCAAACTAAGTAGCCCAATCAAAATGAATGGGTTCAAACACTCCTTAAAGTGATATTAAAGCTTCAAATAAGAAACATGTTATACTTACCTGCTCTGTGCAATGGTTTTGCACCGAGCAACCCCAATCCTCCTCTTCTAGGGGCCCCCACGAAAGTTCTTGGCTCCTCCTTTTCAACAGGTGCCACTTTCTACCATATTTTAGTGTAGTGACCACAATATTAACACCCCCCCCTATTGGCGTCAGTGGGAAGTGCTATTAACCCCATGCCACCAACATTGCTGCTCAGTAGAAGTAATATTTAACCTCTATTGATGGTCTGTTTCAGTGTTTCCTAAAACACACACACACACACACACACACACACACACACACACACACACACACACACACACACACACACACACACGGTATAATGTATATTAAAAAAAATATAGGTATATATTAAAAAGAATCTAGAAAAAAGGGGGGATAGGTAGTGCTAAAAACCCACACAACTTAATTTGTTGTAGATATAAATATAAGTTAAACACAACATGAATCAGTGCAAACGAAGTGTGTGTGTGTATGTATATATATATATATATATATATATATATATATATATATATATATATATATAGTTAATACCCCTCTCGAGAGATAATAACAGATACTGCACAAAATAATGATAAGTTAATTAGATTAGTGTCCAAAACATGATACTGTTGAAATATCCAATTCATATGGTGACAACGGAAAAATATATTCAAGTGAAGAGAAGAATCCACCACCGATTTAGTTGTGAGTTGAATGGACGTAACTGTTCCTCATAGTTGCACCAAAAGTGGTAAGTAAACACCCTTACCAGAAGTGTTGGACCCCCTGTTAGATGAGGTCATGCAGGCATCAACATCCACCCTGGCAGGTAATTAGAGATCCCAGCGATAATAAGTAGCTCCTCTCCCAACAGATCCTCACTTGGCTCCGGGCTATGGGTATCCCATCCAGATAGGAACCCTCAGGCGGATCATTCACCTTGTGCCAAACGGTCAGCTCCTAGGGTCAGCGCCACAAAGGGACCGCCAGAAAAGGATGGGAGGCTCACAATAGTGAAGTACCGTACTGGTAATTTTTTGTGTAAAAACGCAATACATAAATATAAAAAACACTATTTAAAAATTGCCGGCAGAAAAATAAAACAAAACGTACACCCGTGCTTCCGGGGTCACGTTAACGCGGTGACATTAGTGCATGGCTCCGCCCTGACATGTTTCATCATAAATTACGTTCTCAAAGGGCATGGGTGACGCACTGAACGTTCACCTCTCTTATGCGCACGGGAGAGCAACCATGCCTCTCTCTCGTGACACCTTAACCAATGGAATTAGGCCGCATTACTTTCACTGATGTGCAACCAAGCCTCTCTCCCATGACATGGAAAGCATTAGAACTAACTTGAATTACCTTTTTATTGCCAGAGAAGCGGGATAGGACAGAGACACCGGAAGCTGCATACCGTGAACATATCACGGTGACACAGATAGGAATATCCTGTGTCAAACCTGCCATAAACCGGTGTCATCCTCCCCCTATCTCTGGTCAACATAAATTTAACAATATAGCATTAAAACCATACGTAAAAAGTAGAAAAAAAATAAATATATAAACATACTAAGCAAGATCTACCTGCCTATCACTATGCATGTACATTACTAGTAAGTTAACACACAGGCAGGGGACCCCACCCCCTCATATATAAAAGATAAAATAGCATCAGGTATTTTCTATAAATGCGTTTACCTCTATATCTAG